>NC_080866.1:29816248-30116248 GCF_030435755.1 Ochotona princeps | reverse complement strand
GCACTCACCATCTTTCTCTACTCCACAGAGGAGGCTGCCTGTCACCATGGCTTTTCTAGAATGCTGAGGCTACAGGATTCCGGGCTGCTATGACCAGGCAGCTGCTGATTGGACAGCTTGTAGGGCCACACAGCCCTGTGAGGTCTTAGAGATGCAGCCAATCAGAATGCTCCCTGTCATCAAGACAGCCACAGGGAGTGACGTGAGTGAAGCAAGAGTGATGCCCGAGCGTGTGCTGGGCAGAATCAGGCTGGACTGCAAGACCCATTGGTTCCAGTGGAAGACAGGCCTGCAAACACAACCAACCCAGCAACTGCAACAACCAGCTGATCGGGCTGATGGGCTGTGCTGGGCCCTGGACTTGCTAGTATAGACAGAATCTGGACTGGGAATACCTCAGACACAGAGGAGATCTTTGGGAATCTCCCCATTGAAACTGCTGCACTCAGAACCCTAACCATGAGAAGACAGAGGACAGAACAAGTCAATCACCCACTTCAGCCACATATTGGCAGAGAAAACCTGGGCAAACGCAGACTCTAAGATGGACTGTGTCAATCAGTGTATGCTGCAGAGACCTCATCGTGCTTACAGTTGCATGATTGGCAGCAATTCATGACTATCAAAACCACTTGAGAAACAAAGAAACAAAGAAGAAGCCCATTTGAGCAGGACTCTCACAGCATGCCCCGCATCAGGGTCCTGGTGTCGGGAGGAGACTGGGTGGGGCTTCTTCCTTTATCTCCCTCCCCATTTACCCCCAGATACAGTCAAAGAAGAGGATGTGGAAATAATAGCCTTACTCACTGTCCTGTAGCCCTTCAACCTTTTGACCCAAATCAACTATGTAAAGATTGTCAACACTAGAATTCAACAAAAACAAAAGGAGTTAGGGTTAGCTTTAGGAGTTTGATTTGTGTTTGAGCTAGGGATGCACTTAGTAGTAGTAGTAGAAATCGGGTCATGATTTGGTCTAGGGGTATGATCAGGTAAAGTCTAGGGCTTGGCTTAGAGTTACAAAAAGGGCTGGCCTCAGGGAAGATTTGTTTCAGGAAGCCGGCTGGCTCAGGATGAAGGGAATCTTTGGTGTTGTTTTTGACACTTGGGGCTATGACTCTGCTTGGCTTTCTGTTGAGCTTGAATGCTCCTATTTCAGTTAGATTGTTGTAAAAATGTTGGGATTACGATTGGCGTAGGACTAAGTTTAGGGCGAGGAGTAGAGATGGACAAGGATTAAGGTTAGTATTTGGGACAGGGTTAAGTCAAAGCAGAGGTCGATGAGAGCAGTGCTAGGTGTAAGATTAGAATTAGGGCTACTTCTACAGGGAGAGTTGAGACTAACCCTGCCTGTAAGGCTGACTGAGTCGCTTGACTTTTCATAGATGTAATCAGCAGACAGGCTATAGGCCTAATCTAAACCTCACATTGACCCAAGTCATAAATTGAAGCTAGGGTAGCCATAACTGTTTTTGCTTTTAAGAATTATGACTTTTTATTGGACAGTAAGATATACAGCACTTACCCAACCCCTAGATCGAAGACTAGCACAAATACGTATTACAACCTAGAGCACACTCAAAGCCAGACAGGTTGATCTCCAACCCTGGCCATCATCCTAACCCGCATGCTGATATTAGCTCTAGCTCTAGCTCTAGCCCCAATCCTAAAAGTGATCCTAGCCCTAAACCCTACCAAATCCCTAGTCCCAACACCAACTCCAACCCTGACACAGATGGAGACATCACTGTCATACTAAGCCTGGCCCTGACACTGAACCCAACCCCAGCGACATTTCTAAATCTAAACCGCAATGCTAATGTGAATCATCACCCCCATTAGAACACTAAGCCTAAATCCAACTGTAGCCTAAAACTTCACCACAAGGTTTGCACCTAACACTAGATTTGGACCTAACCTTAATCCTACTACTACTTTCACACTACCATTAGCCCACACCCTAACATGAACTCTAGCTCTAAGCATAATCATTCGGACATAGACTAGAACCTCACCATGATACTCAAATACACACAAAACAACCTCTTCATCCTCAATGGAGCCACAGCTTTCATTGTAACCTCAAGAGTAACCCTAACTGTATTCTGAATCCACACAGTCCTTTCCACAGTCCTAACAATAACCCTCAATCAAAGCACTAACTCAAACCAAGCCTGAACCAGAAATGGAACCCAAACTCTCTATCCAGCATTAATCCAAACACTATTCTTTACCTAGTACTAATCCTCACACAAATCCTACTTCATGCCACATACAAAACCTAAGTCTGGACCTAATCTTATTTGTCAGTTGAACCCTCACCCTCACCCTAACCCTAACCCTAACCATTGGGATAACTATAACTCAAATCTCAAAACCTCACAGTAACCTCACTACTAGACTTGACCTTTAGCATTAGACCTAGCTCTCACCTTAATTCCACCTAAGCAGAATCCTAGCTCTATTCCTACTAGTAACCCAAATCAGAAACCTCAATTGAACCTTAACACTCCACCTTGCCCTAACCTGAAATCTAGGCTTTGACATCACTGCAACCATAAGCCTAGATAGCATTCTAACCCTGATTCCAACCCTGTATCCAACCATGGTATTGTTCCCAACCATCTCCCGGAAGTCATCTCTTTTATACTATGGTGACCCACTTACATGACACTGGACTGCACTAGGGAAACTTCACTGAGAGCCGTGACAGGAAATGGAATGTAAGGTCTGCCTATGGAAATCAGCTTGGCTTGGCTCTTCCACATTACACAGGTTATTCCACACACTACCTCTAATGGAGAACTAGGATTAGATTGGCTCCTTGAAGAGACACAAGGATTCTCATCGACGGAAAATGGAAATGCTTTCATAGTACCGCTGTTGAAAAGGTCCTAGGCTTCAACACATTGTCAGTGGATTTGCAAGCTCACATACAAGGGAAACCCAACCCCACACACTCACGCTCTGCTGGCTTGCATGGAGTTTGCACGTCTTCTCTGCTAGGGCCTGTGGCGAGAAGGAACAAAGAAAGCAGAGCTTGAAGCACTCACCATCTTTCTCTACTCCACAGAGGAGGCTGCCTGTCACCATGGCTTTTCTAGAATGCTGAGGCTACAGGATTCCGGGCTGCTATGACCAGGCAGCTGCTGATTGGACAGCTTGTAGGGCCGCACAGCCCTGTGAGGTCTTAGAGATGCAGCCAATCAGAATGCTCCCTGTCATCAGGACAGCCACAGGGAGTGACGTGAGTGAAGCAAGAGTGATGCCCGAGCGTGTGTGCTGGGCAGAATCAGGCTGGACTGCAAGACCCATTGGTTCCAGTGGAAGACAGGCCTGCAAACACAACCAACCCAGCAACTGCAACAACCAGCTGATCGGGCTGATGGTCTGTGCCGGGCCCTGGACTTGCTAGTATAGACAGAATCTGGACTGGGAATACCTGAGACACAGAGGAGATCTTTGGGGATCTCCCCATTGAAACTGCTGCACTCAGAACCCTACCATGAGAAGACAGAGGACAGACCAAGTCAATCACCCACTTCAGCCACGTATTGCCAGGACAGCTGAAGGTATGTGAAGTTCATGATGCAGGTGAAGTTGTTTTGGCACTTAAAGGGCAGTGCTGCTGCTTCGGAAAGATGAAATTCACCACCACACTACCTTCCATAGGTGTCATATCCACTTACACACATATGTGCTGCCAGAGCACTTGCTTTCCATGGCAACTGGAAATGGCTTGGGCGCTGAACTTGTCTTTGGCTGTGGAGTTTTGAGCGCTTTGAGTGGGGAGCTCCATGTTAGTTTTGTGTGGATGCTCAAGCTGCTTGATTTCATCACACTGAGCCCAATGGGCATTTGACCGCAGTGACCAAACAGGGTTTCCTAGATAGCTGCCAGGACTGCTGATGGTATGTGAAGTTCATGAGCCAGGTGGAGTTGTTTGGACACTGGAAGAACCGTGCTGCTGCTTCGGGCAGTGGCCATTCAGCACCACACTAACTTCTCTAGGTGTCATATCCAGTTTCAGACATATGTGCTGCCAGAGCACTTGGTTTCCTTGGCAACGGGAAATAGCTTCGACACTCAACTTGTCTTTGGCTGTGGAGGTTTTAGCACCTTGAGTGAGGAGCTCATTGTTAGTTTTCTTTGAGTGCTCAACATGATTGATTCTATCCCTCTGGGCTGAATGGGCATTGGATCGAAAGTGACCAAACAGGGTTTCCTAGATAGCTGCCAGGACAGCTGATGGTATGTGAAGTTCATGAGCAAGGTGGAGTTGTATTGGCACTGGAAGAGCTATGCTGCAGCTTCGGGCAGTGGCCATTCACCACCACACTAACTTCTGTCCGTGTCATATCCACTTACACACATATGTGCTGCCAGAGCACTTGGTTTCCATGGCAACGGGAAATGGTGTGTGCGCTGAACTTGTCTTTGGCTGTGTAGTTTTGAGCGCCTTGAGTGAGGAGCTCCATGTTAGTTGTGTGTCGGTGCTCAACATGCTTGATTCCATTCCACTGGGCTCAATGGGCATTGGAGCGGAAGTGACAAAACAGGGTTTCCTAGATAGCTGCCAGGACAGCTGTTGGTATGTGAAGTTCATGAGCCAGCTGGAGTTGTTTTGGCACTGGAAGAGCTCTGCTGCTTCTTATGGCAGTGGCCATTCACCACCACACTGTGTTTTCTATGTGTCATAACCACTGTTCCACATTTGTCCTGCTAGTGCACTTAGTTTCCATGGCACCGGGAAATGGCAACGGAGGCTGAACTTGTCTTTGGCTGTGGAGTTTTGAGCGCCTTGAGTGAGCAGCTCCATGTTAGTTGTGTGTGTGTGAGCATCCTGCTTCTTTAAATCACACTGGGCTCAATGGGCACGTCGACCGCAAGTGATCAAGCAGGGTTTCCTAGATAGCTGCCAGGACAGCTGATGGTATGCCCAGTTCATTAGCCAGGTGGAGTTGTTTTGACACTGGAAGAGCTGTCTGCTGCTTCCGGCAGTTGCCATTCACCACCACACTACCTTCCATAAGTGTTATATCCACTTTGAGAAATATGTGCTGCCAGAGCACTTGGTTTCCATGGCAACGGGAAATGGCTTGGGAGCTGAATGTGTCTTTTGCTGTGGAATTTTGAGTGCATTGAATGAGGAGCTATATGATAATTTTTTTGGGGTGCTCAATATGATTTATTCCGTTACTCTAGGCTCAATGATCATTGGAGCGGAAGTGACCGAACAGGGTTTCCTACATAGCTGCCAGGACAGCTGATGGTATGTGAAGTTCATGAGCCAGGTGGAGTTGTTTTGGCAGGGGAAGAGCTGTGTTCCTGCTTCAGACCGTGGCCCTTCACCACCACACTACCTTCCATAGGTGTCATATCCACTTTCACACTTATGTTCTGCCAGAGTACTTGGTTTCCATGGCAACGGGAAATGGCTTGTGCGCTGAACTTGTCTTTGGCTGTGGAGTTTTGAGCGCCTTCAGTGAGTAGCTCCATGTTAGTTGTGTTTGTGTGATCAGCCTGATTTTTTAAAACACACTGGGCTCAATGGGCATTTGAATCGCAAGTGACCAAACAGGGTTTCCTAGACAGCTGACAGGACAGCTGATGGTATGTGAAGTTCATGAGCCAGGTGGAGTTGTTTTGGCACTGGAAGTGCTGTGGTGCTGCTTCGGGCAGTGGCCATTCACTACCACACTACTTTCAATAGGTGTCATATCCACTTACACACATATGTGCTCCCCAAGCACTTGGTTTCCATGGCATCGGGAAATGGCTTTGGCGCTGAACTTGTCTTTCGCTGTGGAGTTTTGAGCGCCTCGAGTGAAGAACTACATGGTTGTGCTGTTTGGGTGCTCACTATGGTTCATTATATCACCCTGAGCCCAATGCGCTTTGGAGCGGAAGTGACCAAAGAGGGTTTCCTAGATAGCTGCCAAGACAGCTGAGGGTATGTGAAGTTCATGAGCCAGGTGGAGTTGTTGTTTTGGCACGGGAAGAGCTGTTGTGCTGCTTCGAGTTGTGGCTATTCACGACCACAGTACCATCCCTTGGGTCTCATATCCACTTGGAGTTGTAGGTGCTGCAAGAGCACTTGGTTTCCATGGCAACTGGAAATGGCTTGTGCGCATAACTTGTCTTTGGCTGTGGAGTTTTGAGCGTCTTGAGTTAAGGGCTACATGTTAGTTTCGTTTAGGTGCTCAGTATGCTTGATTCAATCACACTGGGCTCCATGGGCATTGGAGCGTAAGTGACCAAACATTGTTTCCTAGATAGCTGCCAGGACAGCTGATGGTATCTGAGGTTGATGAGCCAGGTTGAGTTGTTGTGGCACTGAAAGAGCTGTGCTGCTGCTTCGGGCAGTTGAAATTCACGACCACACTACCTTCCTTAGGTGTCATATCCACTTTCAGAAATATGTGCTGCCTGGGCACTTTCCATGGCAACGGGATATCCCTTGGGGCCTGAACTTGTGTTCGGCTGTGGTGTTTTGAGCGCCTTGAGTGAGGAGCTCCATGTTAGTTGTTCGTGGTTGCTCAACGTGGTTGATTTCTTCACACTGGTCTCCATGGGCATTTGAACAGAAGAGACCAAACAGGGTTTCCTAGATAGCTGCCAGGACAGCTGATGGTATGTGAAGTTGATGAGCCAGGTGGAGTTGTATTGGCACTGGAAGAGCTGTGCTGCTGCTTCGGGCACTTGTCATTCATCAGAGAACCTACATCCCCTGGTGTCTCACTCACTGTTCCACATATGTCATGCCAAGGCACTTAGTTTCAATGGCAGCGGGAAATGGCTTTAAGCACTGAACTTGTGTTTGGCTGTGGAGTTCTGCGTGCCTTTCATCAGGAGCTCCATGTTGGTTGTGTGTGGGTGCTCAAGCTGCTTGTTTCTATCACACTTGGCTAAATGGGCATTTGGACCGCAATTGTTCAAACAGGGTTTCCTAGATAGCTACCAGGATAGCTGATGGTGTGTGAAGTTCTCTAGCCAGGTGGAGTTGTTTTGGCACTGGAAGAGCTGTGCTGCTGCTTCGGACAGTGGCCATTAACCTGTACACTCTGTTCTCTATTTGTCACATCCACTGTTCCACATATGTGCTACCAGAACACATGGTTTCCATGGCAACGGAAAATGCCTTGGACCTGAACTTGTCTTTTGCTGAGGAGTTTTGAGCGCCCTTACTGTGGAGCTCCATGTTAGTTTTTTGTGGGTGCTAGAGCTGTTTGGTTCTATCACACTTGGCTCAATGGTCATTAGAATCTAAGTGATCAAACAGGGTTTCCTAGATGGCTGCCAGGACAGCTGATGGTATGTGAAGTTCATGAGCCAGGTGGATTTGTTTTGGCACTGGAAGAGCTGTGCTGCTGCTTTGAGCAGTGTCTATTCACCACCACACTATCATCCCTAGGTGTCACATCCACTGTTTCACATAAGTCCCGCCAGAGCACTTGGTTTTCATGGCATCGGGAAATGGCTTGGGCCCTGAACGTGTCTTTGGCTGTGGAGTTTTCAGCGCCTTGAATGAGGAGCTATACGATAGTTTTGTTTGGGTGCTCAATATACTTTGTTCCATCATATTGGGCTCCATGTGTATTTGGACCGCAATTGACCAAACAGGGTTTCCTAGATAGCTGCCAGGAGAGCTGATGGTATGTGAAGTTCATGAGCCACGTGGCATTGTTTTGGCACTGGAAGAGCTGTGCTGCTGCTTCAGACAGTGGCCCTTAACCAGTACACTGTGTTCTCTATTTGTCACATCCACTATTCCACATATGTCCTGCCAGAGCACTTGGTTTCCATGGCAACGGGAAATGGCTTGGTCGCTGAACTTGTGTTTTGCTTTGGAGATTTGAGTGCCTTTAGTGAGGCGCACCATGTTAGTTGTGTTTGGCTGCTCAGCCTGCTTTATTCCATCCCACTGGACTCAATGGGCATTGGACCGGAAGTGACCAAACAGGGTTTTTAGATAGCTACCAGGACAGCAAATGGTATGTGAAGTTGATGAGCCAGCTGGAGTTGTTTTGGCACTGGAAGAGCTCTGCTGCTTCTTCGGACAGTTGTCATTCACCACCACAATACCTTCCTTAGGTTCATACCCAGGTTCAGACATATGTGCTGCCAGACCACTTGGTTTCCTTGGCAAATGGGAAATGGCTTGGGCCTGAACGTGTCTTTTGCAATGGAGTTTTGAGCGCCTTGAGTGAGGAGGTACATGTGAGTTTTGTGTGTGTGTGATCATAATGCTTGATTAAAAAACTCTGGACTCCATGGGTATTTGGTCAGCCAGTGACCGAACAGGATTTCCTAGATAGCTGCCAGGACAGCTGATGGTGTGTGAAGTTCATGAGCCAGGTGGAGTTGTTTTGGCACTGGAAGAGCTGTGCTGCTGCTTCTGACAGTGGCCATTCACCACCACACTACCATCCCTAGGTGTCACATCCACTGTTCCACATACGTGCTTACAGATCACTTGGTTTCCATGGCAGCGGGAAATGGCTTGGGCGCTGAAGTTGTCTTTGGCTGTGAAGTTTTGAGCACCTTGATTAAAGAGCTCCATGATAGTGGTGTGTGGGTGCTCTACCTGCTTTTTTCCATAACACTGGGCTCAATGGGCATTTGACCGCAAGTGACCAAACAGGGTTTCCTAGATAGCTGCCAGGACAGCTGATGGTATGTGAAGTTCATGAGCCAGGTACAGATGTTTTGGTACTGGAAGAGCTGTGCTGCTGCTTCGGGCAGTGGCCATTCACCACCAGATTGTGTTCTGTATGTGTCTCATCCACTGTTCCACATATGTGCTGCTAGAGCACTTGGTTTCCATGGCAACGGGAAATGGCTTGGGGGCTGAACTTGTCTTTGGCTGTGGAGTTTGAGCAGTTTTAGTGCAGAGCTACATGTTAGTTTTGTTTGGGTGCTCAAGCTGCTTGATTCCATCACACTGGGCCCAATGGACATTCGACCGGAAGTGACCAAACAGGGTTACATAGATGGCTGCCAGGACAGCTAATGGTATGTGAAGTTCATGAGCCAGGTGGAGTTGTTTTGGCACCAGAATAGCTGTGCTGCTGCTTCGGGCAGTTGCCATTCACCACCACACTACCTTCCGTAGTTCTCATATCCACTTTGAGAAACATGCACTGCCAGAGCACTTTGTTTCCTTGGCAACAGGAAATGGCTTGTGCGCTGAACTTGTCTTTGGCTGTGGAGTTTTGAGCGCCTTAAGTGAGGAGCTACTTGTTAGTTATGTGTGGGTGCTCTATATGCTTGATTACATCCCATTGGTCTCCAGGGGCATTGAATCAGAAGTGATCAAACAGGGTTTCCTAAATAGCTGCCAGGACAGCTGATGGTATGTGAAGCTCATGAGCCAGGTGGAGTTGTTTTGGCACTGGAAGAGCTGTGCTGCTGCTTCAGGCAGCTGTCATTCAGCACCAGACTACTTTCCTTAGGTGTCATGTCCAGTTTCATACATATGTGTTGCCAGAGCACTTGGATTCTATGGCAACTGGAAATGGCTTGGGCCTTGAACTTGTCTTTGGCTGTGGAGTTTTGAGCGTCGTGTGTCAGGAGCTGCATGTTAGTTTTGTCTTGGTGGCTCAACCTGTTTGATTCCATCCCACTGGGCCAATGGGCACTTGGACCGCCAATAACCAAAAAGGGTTTCGTAGATGGCTGCCAGGACAGCTGATGATATGTGAAGTTCATGAGCCAGGTTGCGTTGTTTTGGCACTGGAAGAGCTGTGCTGCTGCTTCGGACAGTTGAAATTCACCACCACAATACCTTCCTTAGGATTCATATCCAATTTCACATATGTGCTGCCAGACCACTTGGTTTCCATGGCAACGGGAAATGGCTTGGGCCCTGAACGTCTCTTTGGCTGTGGTGTTTTGAGCGCCTTGAGTGAGGAGCTACATGTGAGTTTTGTGTGTGTGTGATCATAATGCTTGACTAAAAAACTCTGGACTCCATGGATATTTGGACCGCTAGTGACCAAACAGGGTTTCCTAGATAGTTGCCAGGACAGCTGATGGTGTGTGAAGTTCATGAGGCAGGTGGAGTTGTTTTGGCAGTGGAAGAACCGATCTGCTGCTTCTGACATTGGCCATTCACCACCACACTACCATCCCTAGGTGTCACATCCACTGTTCCACATACGTGCTTACAGATCACTTGGTTTCCATGGCAGCGGGAAATGGCTAGGGCGCTGAAGTTGTCTTTGGCTGTGAAGTTTTGAACACCTTGATTGAAGAGCTCCATGACAGTTGTGTGTGGGTGCTCTACCTCCTTTTTTCCATAACGCTGGGCTCAATGGGCATTTGACCGCAAGTGACCAAACAGGGTTTCCTAGATAGCTGCCAGGACAGCTGATGGTATGTGAAGTTGATGAGCCAGGTGGAGTTGTTTTGGCACTGTAAGGTCTTGTTGCTGCTTTGGGCATTGGCCATTCACCACCACACTACCTTCCATAGGTGTCATATGCACTTACAGACAATGTGCTGCCAGAGCACTTGGTTTCCAAGGCAACGGGTAATGGCTTGGGCGCTGAACTTGTCTTTGGCTGTGGAATTTTGAGCTCCTTGAGTGAGGAGCTCCATGTTAGTCGTGTGTGGATGATCATCCTGCTTGGTTAAAACACACTGGGCACAGGGGCATTTGAACCGGAATTGATCAAATATGGTTTGCTCGATAGCTCCCAGGACAGCTGATGGCACGTGAAGTTAATGAGCCAGGTGGAGTTGTTTTACACCGGAAGAGCTGTGATTCTGCATCGGGCATCGGCCATTACCCACCACACTACCTTCCCTAGTTGTCATAATCCTCTTTCAGACATATGTGCTGCCAGAGCACTTGGTTTCCATGATAGCGGGAAATGGCTTAGGCGCTGAACTTGTCTTTGGCTGTGGAGTTTTGAGCACTTTGAGTGAAGAGCTACATGTTAGTTTTGTTTGGGTGCTCAACATGCTTGATTCCATCACAAGGGGTAAAATTGGCATTGGAGCGGAAGTGACCAAATAGTGTTTCCTAGATAGCTACCAGGAGAGCTGATGGTATATGAAGTTCATGATCCAAGTGGAGTACTTTTGGCACTGTAAGGTCTTGTTTGTGCTTTGGGCATTGGCCATTCACCACCACACTATCTTATATAGGTGTCATAACCACTTAGAGTCATATGTGCTACCAGAGCACTTGGTTTCCATGACAACCGAAAATGGCTTGGGCGCTGAACTTGTATTTGGCTGTGGAGTTTGAGCGCCTTCAGTGAGGAGCTACATGTAAGTTGTGTGTGGGTACTCAACCTGCTTTATTCCATCACACTAGGCTCAATGGGCATTGGACTGCAAGTGACCAAACAGGATTTCCTAGATAGCTGCCATGACACCTGATGGTATGTGAAGTTGATGAACCAGGTGGAGTTGTTTTGGCACTGGAAGAGCTGTGCTGCTGCTTTGGGCAGTTGTCATTCATCAGAGATTCTGCATTCACTTGGTGTAACAGTGTTCCACATGCGTGCTGCCACAGCCCTTGGTTTCCTTGGCAACCGGAAATGGCTTGGGCGCTGATCTTGTCTTTGGCTGTGGAGTTCTGAGCTCTTTGGGTGAGGAGCTCCATGTTAGTTGTATGTGGAAGCTCAACCTGCTTGATTCCATCCCACTTTCCCCAACGGGTCTTGGAGCTCTAGTGACCAAACAGGGTTTCCTAGATTGCTGCCAGGACAGCTGATGGTATGTGAAGTTCATGAGCTAGGTGGCGTTGTTTTGGCTCTGAAAGAGCTGTGCTGCTGCTTTTGGCTATTGCCACTTACCACTACACGGTGTTCCCCAAGCGTCACTTCCACTGTTCCATATATGTGCTTCTAGAGCACTTGTTGTATATGGCAACGAAAAATATTTTGGGCACTACTTGGCTTTTTCTCTGGAGTTTTCAGCGCCTTCAGTGAGGAGCTTCATGTTCGTTTTTTGTTGGTGTCAAGCTGCTTGATTGTATAACCATGGGAACAATGGTCACTGGAGCGGAAGTGACCATACTGGGTTCCCAAGAGTGCTGTCAGGACAGCTGATGTTATGTGAAGTTCATGAGCCAGGTGGAGTTATTTTGGCACTGGAAGAGCTGTGTTGCTGCTTCGGGCACTGGCCATTCACCACCACACTACCTTCCCTAGGTGTCATATCCACTGTTCCACATTTGTGCTGCCAGAGCACTTGATTACCATGGCAGCGGGAAATGGCTTGGACACTAAGCATGTGTTTGGCTGTGGAGTTTTGAGCCCCTTGAGTGAGGAGCTTTATGTTAATTTTGTGTGGGTGCCCGAAGTGCTTGATTCCGTCACACTGGACACAATTGTCATTGGATCACAAGTGATCAAACAGGGTTTCTTAGATAGCTGCCAAGACAGATGATGGTATGTGAAGTTCATGAGCTAGGTGTAGTTGTTTTGGCAGTGGAAGAACCGATCTGCTGCTTAGAGCAGTGTCCATTCACCAATGAACATATATTCCCTTGGTGTGACATCCAATGTCCATCCACATATGTGCTGCCAGAGCACTTTGTTTCCACGGCAAACTGAAATGTCTTGGGCGCTGAACTTGTGTCTGGCTGTGGAGTTTTGAGCGCTTTGAGTGAGGAGCTCCATGTTAGTTTTGTGTGGGTGCTCAACCTGCTTGAATCCATTACACTAGGCTCAATGGGCATTGGACTGCAATGACCAAACAGGGTTTCCTAGATAGCTGCCCGGACAGCTGATGGTATGTGAAGTTGATGAGCCAGGTGGATTTGTTTTGGCACTGGAGGAGCTGTGCTTCTGTTTCAAGCAGTTGCCATTCACCACCACACTTTGTTCCCCAGGTGTCACATCCACTTTTAGACATATGTGCTTCTAGAACTCTTGGTTTCCATGGCAACGGGAAATGGCTTATGCGCCTTTTTCTTTGGCTGTTGAGTTTTGCGCGCCTTGAGTGAGGAGCTACATGTTAGATTGTGTGCGTATTCAATCTGCTTGGTTCCATCGCTGATGGTATGTGAAATTTATTAGCCAGGTGAAGTTGTTTTGGCACAGGAAGAGCTGTGCTGCTGCTTCGGGCAGTGGCCATTCACCAGTGAACCTACATTTTTTTGGTGACAAGTCCACTGTTCCACATATGTGCTGCAGGAGCTCTTGGTTTCCATGGCAACGGATAATGGCTTGTGCGTTGAACTTGTGTTTGGTTGTGGAGTTTTGAGCACCTTGAATGAGGAGCTCCATGTTAGTTTTGTGTGGGTGTTCAACAGGCTTGATCCCATACCACTTGGCTCTACGTGTATTGGAGCGCAAGTGATCAAACAGGGTTTCCTAGATAGCTGTCAGGACAGCTGATGGTATGTGAAGTTCATGAGCCAGGTGGAGTTGTTTTGGCACTGGAAGAGCTGTGCTGCTGCTTCGGGCAGTTGCCATTCACCACCAAACTGTGTTCTGTATGTGTCACATCCACTGTTCCACATATGTGTTGCCAGAGCACTTGGATTCCATTGCAATGGGAAATGGCTTAGTCGGTGAACTTGTATTTGTCTGTGGCCTTTTGAGTTCCTTGATTGAGGTGCTACATTTTAGTTTTGTTTGGGTGCTCGATATGGTTGATTCCATCAAACTGTGCTCAATGGGCATTGGAGCGGAAGTGACCATACTGAGTTTCCTAGACAACTGCCAGGACAGCTGATTGTATGTGAAGTTGATGAGCCAGGTGTAGTTGTTTTGGCACTGGTGGAGCCGTGCTGCTGCTCCGGTCAGTGGCCATTCACCACCACACTACCTTCCCTTGGTGTTATATCCACTTACACACATATATGCTGCCAGAGAACTTGGTTTCCTTGGCAACGGGAAATGGCTTGTGCGCTGAACTTGTCTTTGGTGATAGAGTTTTGAGCGCCTTGAGTGAGGAGCTCCATGTTGGTTGTGTGTGTGTGCTCATCCTGCTTGTTTAAATCACCCTGGGCTCAAAGGGTATTTGAACCGCAAGTGACCAAACAGGGTTTCCTAGCTAGCTGCCAGGACAGCTGATGGTATGTGAAGTTCATGAGCCAGGTGGCACTGGAAGAGCTGTGGTGCTGCTTCAGGAAGTTCAAATTCACCACCAAACTACCTTACTTACGTGTCACATCCACTTTCAGACATATGTGCTTCCAGAGCACTTGGTTTCCATGGCAACGGGAAATGGTTTATGCGCCTAACTTTTTCTTTGGCTGTGGAGTTTTGAGCGCCTTGCTTGAGGAGCTCCATGTTAGATTTGTGTCTGTGTTCAATCTGCATGATTCCATTGCAAAGGCTAAATGGGTATTGGACCGGATGTGACCAAACAGTGTTTCCTAGATAACTGCGAGGACAGCTGATGGTAGTTCATGAGCCAGGTGGAGTTGTTTAGGCACTGGAAGAGCTGTGCTGCTGCTTTGGGCAGTGGCCATTCACCAGTGAACCTACATTTCTTTGGTGTCAAGGCCACTGTTCCACATATGGGCTGCAGGAGCTCTTGGTTTCCATGGCAGCGGATAATGACTTGTGCGCTGAACTTGTGTTTGGTTGTGGAGTTTTGAGCGCCTTGAGTGAGGAGCTCCATGTTAGTTTTGTGTGGGTGTTCAACCGGCTTGATTCCATACCATTTGGCTCAAGGTGTATTGGAGCGCAAATGATCAAACAGGGTTTCCTAGATAGCTGTCAGGACAGCTGATGGTATGTGAAGTTCATGAGCCAGGTGGAGTTGTTTTGGCACTGGAAGAGCTGTGCTGCTGCTTCGGGCAGTTGCCATTCACCACCAAACTGTGTTCTGTATGTGTCACATCCACTGTTCCACATATGTGCTGCCAGAGCACTTGGATTCCATTGCAATGGGAAATGGCTTAAGCGCTGAACTTGTGTTTGGCTGTGGAGTTTAGAGTGCCGTGACTCAGGAGCTATATTTTAGTTTTGTTTGGGTACTCAATATTCTTGATCCATCACACTGGGCTCAATGGGCATTGGAGCGGAAGTGACCAAACAGGGTTTCCTAGACAGTACCAGGGCAGTTGATGGTATGTGAATTTCATGAGCCAGGTGGGGTTGTTGGGCACATGAAGAGCTGTGCTGCTGCATCGGGCAGTTGAAATTCACCACCACACTACCTTTCTTCGGTGTCATATCCACTGTTCCACATATGTGTTGCCAGAGCACTTGGTTTCCATGGCAACGGGAAATTGCTTTAGGTACTGAACTTGTGTTTGGCTTTGGAGTTTTGAGCGCGTTGAGTGAGAAGTTCCATGTTTGTTGTGTGTGTGTGATCATCCTGCTAGATTAAATCACACTATGTTCCATGTGCATTGGGAACACACGTGACAAAACACGGTTTCCTAGATCACTGGCAGGACAGCTGATTGTATGTGAAGTTCATGAGCCAGGTGGAGTTGTTTTGGCACTGGAAGAGCTGTGCTGCTGCTTTGGGCAGTTGCCATTAACCACCACGCTACCTTCCTTTGGTGTCATATCCACTTTCAGAAATATGTGCTGCCAGAGCACTTGGTTTCCATGGCAACGGAAAATGGCTTGGGGGCTGAACTTGTCTTTGGCTGTGGAGTTTTGAGCACCTTGAATGAGGAGCTCCATGTTATTTTTGTGTGGGTGCTCAACATGTTGGATTCCATCACACTGACCTCAATGGGCATTGGGCCACAAGTGATCAAAAAGGGTTTCCTAGATAGCTACCAGGACAGCTGATGGTATGTGAAGTTCATGAGCCAGGTGGAGTTGTTTTGGCACTGGAAGAGCTGTGCTACTGCATTGGGCAGTGGCAATTCACCACCACACAACCATTCCTAGCTTTCACATCCACTGTTCCACATATGTGCTGCCAGAGCACTTGGTTTCAATGGCAATGGGAAATGTCTTGTGCACTGAACTTCTCTTTGGCTGTGGAGTTTTGAACACCTTGTGTGAGGAGCTACATGTTAGTTGTGTGTGTGTGATCAACCTGCTTGATTCCATCCCACTAGTCTCTAAGGGCTGTGAACCAGATGTGACCAAACAGGGTTTCTTAGATAGCTGCCAGGACAGCTGATGGTATGTGAAGTTCATGAGGCAGGTGGGGTTGTTTTGGCACTGGAAGAGCTGTATTGCTGCTTCGGACAGTTGAAATTCACCACCACAATACTTTCCTTGGGTGTCATATCCACTTTTGCACATATGTGCTGCCCTAGCACTTGATTTACATGGCAACGGGAAATGGCTTGGGCGCTGAACTTGTCTTTGGCTGTACAGTTTTGTACACCATGAGTGAAGAGCTGCATGTTAGTTTTGTTTGAGTGCTCAATAGGCTTGATTCCATCACACTGGGCTTAATGGGCATTTGACCGGAAGTGACCAAACAGGTTTTCCTAGATAGCTGCCAGGACAGAAGATGGTATGTGAAGTTCATGAGCCAGGTGGAGCTATTTTGGCACTGAAAGTGCTGTGCTGCTGCTTTGGGCAGTTGCCATTCACCACCACAGTACTTTCCCTTGGTGTCATATCCACTTACAAACATATGTGCTGCCAGAGCACTTGGTTTCCATTGCAGCGGGAAATGGCTTGTGCGCTGAACTTGTCTTTGGCTGTGGAGTTTTGAGCGCCTTGAGTGAGGAGCTCCATTTTAGTTGTGTGTGGTTGCTCAACCTGCTTGTTTGAATCTCACTGGGCTGAATAGGCATTTGGACCGCAAGTGACCAAACAGGGTTTTCTAGATAGCTGCCAGTAGAGCTGATGTTATGTGAAGTTCATGAGCCAGGTGGTGTTGTTTTGGTACTGGAAGAGCTGTGCTCTGCTGTCCCGGATAGTTGAAATTCACCACCACACTACCTTCCCTAGGTGTCATATCCTCTTAAACACATATGTGCTGCCAGAGCACTTGGTGTCCATGGCAACGGGAAATGGCTTGGGCGCTGAACGTGTGTTCGGCTGTGGAGTTTTGAGCGCCTTGAGTGAGGAGCTCCATGTTAGTTGTGTGTGGTTGCTCAACCTGGTTGATTCCTTCACAACTGACCCAATTGCCATTTGATCAGAAGAGACCAAAAGGGTTTCCTAGATAGCTGCCTGGACAGCTGATTGTATGTGAATTTGATGAGCCAGGTGGAGTTGTTTTGGTACTGGAAGAGCTGTGCTGCTGCTTCGGGCAGTTGTCATTCATCAGAGAACATACATTCCCTTGGTGTCACATTCAGTGTTCCACATATGTGTTGCCAGAGTACTTGGTTTCCATGACAGCGGGAAATGGCTTTAGGCACTGAGCTTGTGTTTGGCTGTGGAGTTCTGCATTCCCTTAGTGAGAAGCTCGATGTTAGTTGTGTGTTTGTGCTCAAGCTGCTTGTTTCTCTCATACTTGGCGAAATCGGTATTTGGACCGCAAGTGATCAAAAAGGGTTTCCTAGATAGCTACCAGGACAGCTGATGGTATGTGAAGTTGATGAGCCAGGTGGAGTTGTCTTGGCACTGGAAGAGCTGTGCTGCTGATTCGGGCATTGGCTATTCACCACCACAGTACCTTCCCTTGGTGTCATATCCACGCACAGACGTATGTCCTGCCAGAGCACTTGATTTCCATGCTAACGGGTAATGTCTTGGGCACTGAACTTGTCTTTGGCTGTGGAATTTTGAGCGCCTTGAGTGGGGTGCTACATGTTTTTTTTTGTTTGGGTGTTCAATATGCTTGATTCAATCACACTTGGCTCCACGGGCACTTGGCCTGCAAGTGATCAAACAGGGTTTCCTAGATAGCTGCCTGGACAGCTGATGGTATGTGAAGTTCATGAGCCAGGTGGAGTTGTTTTGGCACTGGAAGAACTGTGCTGCTTTTCGGACAGTTGAAATTCACCACCACACTACCTCCCTTAGGTGTCATATCCTCTTAAACACATATGTGCTGCCAGAGCACTTGGTTTCCATGGCAACGGAAAATGGCTTGGGCGCTGAACTAGTCTTTGGTTGTGGAGTTATGAGCGCCTGAAGTTAAGAGCTACATGTTAGTTTTGTTTGAGTGCTCAACAGGCTTGATTCCATCACACTGGGCTCCATCGGCATTGGACCGCAAGTGATCAAACAGGGTTTCCTAGATAGCTGCCAGGACAGCTGATGCTTTGTGAAGTTCATGAGCCAGATATAATTACTTTGGCACTGGAAGAGCTGTGCTGTTGCTTAGGATAGTTGCCATTCCACACCACACTACCTTCCATAGTTGACATATCCACTTTCAGAAATATGTGTTGCCAGAGCACTTGGTTTCCATTGGAACGTGAAATGGCTTGGGCGCAGAACTTGTTTTTGGAAATTGAGTTTTGAGCTGCTTCAGTGGGCAGCTCCATGTTAGTTGTGTGTGTGTGCTCAACATGCTTGATTCCATCACAATTGGCCCAATTGCCATTTGACCACTAGTGACCAAACAGGGTTTCCTAGATAGCTGCCAGGACAGCTGATGGTATGTGGAGTTCATGAGCCAGGTGGAGTTGTTTTGGCACTGGAAGAGCTGTGCTGCTGTTTGGGCAGTTGCCATTCACCACCACACTACCTTCCTTAGGTGTCACATCCACTTTCAGAAATATGTGCTTCCAGGGCACTTGGTTTCCATGGCAAAGGGAAATGGCTTGGGCACGGAACTTGTCTTTGGCTGTGGAGTTTTGAGCGCCTTTATTTAAGAGCTACATGTTAGTTTTGTTTGGGTGTTCAGTATGCTTGATTCCATCACACTGGGCTCAATGGGCATTGGAGCTTAAGTGACAAAACAGGGTTTCCTAGATAGCTGCCAGGACAGCTGATGGTATGTGAACATGATGAGCCAGGTTGAGTTGTTTTGGCACTGAAAGAGCTGTGCTGCTGCATGGGACAGGTGAGATTCCCCACCAAACTACCTTTCCTAGGTGTCATATCCTCTTAAACACATAGGTGCTTCCAGAGCACTTGGTTTCCATAGCAACGGGAAATGGTGTGGGCGCTGAACTTGTCTTTGGCTGTGGAGTTTTGAGAGCCTTGAGTGAGGAAGCTACATGTTAGTTGTGTGTGGGTGCTCAATATGCTTGTTTCCATCACACTGGGCTCCATAAGCATTGCAGCGGAAGTGACAAAACAGGGTTTCCTAGATAGCTGCCCGGACAGCTGATGGTATGCGAAGTTGATGAGCCAGGTGGAGTTGTTTTGGCACTGGAAGAGCTGTGTTGCTGCTTCGGGCAATGGATATTCACCACCACACTACCTTCCATAGGTGCCATATCCACTTAACACATATGTGCTGCCAGAGGACATGGTTTCCATATCAACGGGAAATGGTTTGGGCGTTGAACTTTTATTTGGCAATGGAGTTTTGAGTGCCTTGAGTGGACAGCTCCATGTTACTTTTGTGTGGGTGCTCAATATGCTTGTTTCCATCACCCTGTGCTTAATGGGCATTTGACTGGAAGTGACCAAACAGGGTTCTCTAGATAGCTACCAGGAGAGCTGATGGTATGTGAAGTTCATGAGCCAAGTGGAGTTGTTTTGGCACTGGAAGAGCTGTGCTGTTGCTTCAGAGAGTTGAAACTCACCTCCACACTGCCTTCCTTAGGATTCATATCCAGTTTCACATATGTGCTGCCAGAGCACTTGGATTCCATGGCAAAGGAAAATGGCTTGGGCGCTGTACTTCTCTTTGGCTGTGGTGTTTTGAGCACCTTGAGTGAGGAGCTCCATGTGAGTTTTGTGAGTATGTGATCATAATGCTTGATTAAAAAACTCTGGACTCCATGGGTATTTGGACCGCTAGTGACCAAATAGGGTTTCCTAGATATCTGCCAGGACAGCTGATGGTATGTGAAGTTCATGAGCCAGGTGGAGTTGTTTTGGCACTGGGAAAATTGTGCTACTGCTTTGAGCAGTGACCATTCATCACCACACTACCTTCCCTAGGTGTCATATCCACTGACAGACATATATGGTATGACAGCACTTGATTTCCATGGCATCGGGAAATGGCTTGGGAGCTGAACTTGTGTGCACTGTGGAGTTTTGAGCGCCTTGAGTGAGGAGCTCCATGTTAGTTTTTTTGGGGTGTTCAACCTGGTTGATTTCATTCCCTGGACCTATTGGACATTGGAACGGATATCGTCCATCAGGGTTTCCCAGACAGCACCCAGGACAGCTGATGGTATGTGAAGTTAATGAGCCAGGTGGAGATTTTTTGGCACTGGAAGAGCTGTGCTGCTGCTTTGGGCAGTTGTAATTCATCAGAGAATCTGCATTTCCTTGGTGTAACATTCAGTGTTCCACATACGTGCTGCCACAGCCCTTGGTTTCCATGGCAACGGGAAATGGCTTGGGCGCTGATCTTGTCTTTGGCTGTGGAGTTCTGAGAGCTTTGAGTGAGGAGCTCCATGTTAGTTGTGTGTGGGTGCTCAACAAGCTTGTTTCCATCACACATGGCCCAATGGTTCTTCAAGCGCTGGTGACGAAACAGGGTTTCCTAGATAGCTGCCAGGACAGCTGATGGTATGTGAAGTTCGTGAGTCAGGTGGAGTTGTTTTGGCTCTGGAAGAGCTGTGCTGCTGCTTTGGGCTATTGCCATTTACCACCACACGGTGTTCCCCAGGCGTCACTTCCATTGTTCCACATATGTGCTTCCAGAGCACTTGGTTTATATGGCAACGGGAAATGTCTTGGGCACTGTACTTAGCTTTGGCTCTGGAGTTTTCAGCGCCTTCAGTGAGAAGCTTCATGTTAGTTTTGTGTTGGTGCTAAACCTGCTTGATTGCTTCACACAGGGAAAAATGGTAATTGGAGCGAAAATGACCACATGGGTTCCCAAGAGAGCTGCCAGGACAGCTGATGGTATGTGAAGTTCATGAGCCAGGTGGAGTTATTTTGGCACTGGAAGAGCTGTGCTGCTGCTTCGGGCAGTGGCCAATTACCACCACACTACCTTCCCTAGGTGTCATATCCACTGTTCCACATATGTGCTGCCAGAGCACTTGATTACCATGGCAGCGGGAAATGGCTTGGGAACTGAGCATGTGTTTGGCTGTGGAGTTTTGAGCCCCTTAGTGAGGAGCTTTATGTTACTTTTGTGTGGGTGCCTAAGGTGCTTGTTTCCATCAAACTGGACACAATTTGATTGGATCACAAGTGATTAAACAGGGTTTCCTAGATAGCTGCCAAGACAGCTGATGGTATGTGAAGTTCATGAGCTAGGTGTAGTTGTTTTGGCACTGGAAGACCTGATCTGCTGCTTCGGGCAGTGTCCATTCACCAATGAACATATATTCCCTTGCTGTCACATCCAATGTTCCACATAAGTGCTGCCAGATCACTTGGTTTCCATGGCAAAGGGAAATGTCTTGGGCGCTGAACTTGTGTCTGGCTGTGGACATTTGTTCACCTTGATTTGGAGCTCCAGTTTAGTTTTGTGTTGGTGTTCAACCTCCTTGATACCTACCCTTTGGTCTTCATTTGCATTGGAGCAGAAATGACCAAACAGGGTTTCCTAGAGAGCTGCCCAAACAGCTGATGGTATGTGAAGTTGATGAGCCTGGTGGAGTTGTTTTGGCACTGGAAGAGCTGTACTGCTGCTTTGGGCAGTGACCATTCACCACCACACTTTGTTCCTCAGGTGCCACATCCTCTTTCAGACATATGTGCTTCCAGAGCACTTGGTTTCCATGGCAACGGGAAATGGCTTGTGCGCTGAACTTGTCTTAAGCTGTGGAGTTTTGAGCGCCTTGAGTGAGGAGCTCCATGTTAGTAGTGTGTGTGTAATCATCCTGCTTGTCTGAATCTCACAGGGCTGAATAGGCATTTGACTGGAAGTGACTAAACAGGGTTCCCTAGATAGCTGGCAGCTCAGCTGATGGTATGTGAAGTTCATGAGCCAGGTGGAGTTGTTTTGGCACTGGAAGAGCTGTGCTGCTGCTTCGGGCAGTTGCCATTCACCTTCACACTATCTTCCTTACGTGTCAGATCCACTTTCAGAAATATGTGCTGCCAGAGCACTTGGTTTCCATGGCAACGCAAAATGGCTTGGGCGCTGAACTTGTGTTCGGCTGTGGAGTTTTCAGCGACTTGAGTGATGAGCTCCATGTTAGTTGTGTGTGGTTGCTCATCCTGGTTGATTCCATCACTCTGGTTTCCATGGGCATTTGACATGATGTGACCAAACAGGGTTTCCTAAATAGCTGCCAGGACAGCTGATGGTATGTGAAGTTCATGGGGCAGGTGGAGTTATTTTGGCACTGGAAGAGCTGTGCTACTGCATTGGGCAGTGGCAATCCACCACCACACAACCATTCCTAGCTTTCACATCCACTGTTCCACATATGTGCTGCCAGAGCACTTGGTTTCCATGGCAATGGGAAATGTCTTGTGCGCTGAACTTGTCTTTGGCTGTGGAGTTTTGAACACCTTGAGTGAGGAGCTAGATGTTAGTTGTGTGTGTGTGATCAACCTGCTTGATTCCATCCCACTAGTCTCTAAGGGCTGTGAACCAGATGTGACCAAACAGGGTTTCCTAGATAGCTGCCAGGACAGCTGATGGTATGTGAAGTTCATGAGGCAGGTGGGGTTGTTTTGGCAATGGAGGAGCTATACTGCTGCTTCGGACAGTTGAAATTCACAACCAAACTACCTTCCTTAGGTGTCATATCCACTTTTGCACATATGTGCTGCCCTAGCACTTGGTTTCCATGGCAACGGGAAATGCCTGGGCGCTGAACTTATCTTTGGCTGTAGAGTTTTGAAAACCCTGAGTGAAGAGCTGCATGTTAGTTTGTTTGAGTGCTCAATAGGATTGATTCCGTCACACTGGGCTTAATGGGCATTTGACCGGATGTGACCAAACAGGGATTTCTAGATAGCTGCCAGGACAGCTGATGATATGTGAAGTTCATGAGGCAGGTGGAGTTATTTTGGCACTGAAAGTGCTGTGCTGGTGCTTCGGGCATTTGCCATTCACCACCACAGTACTTTCCCTTGGTGTCATATCCACTTACAAACATATGTGCTGTCCAAGCACTTGGTTTCCATGGCTGTGGGAAATGGCTTGTGTGCTGAACTTGTCTTTGGCTGTGGAGGTTTGAGCGCCTTGAGTGAGGAGCTCCATGTTAGTTGTGTGTGGTTGCTCAACTTGCTTGTTTGAATTTCACTGGGCTGAATAGGCATTTGGACCGCAAGTGACCAAACAGGGTTTCCTAGATAGCTGCCAGGACAGCTGATGGTATGTGAAGTTCATGTGCCAGGTGGAGTTGTTTTGGTACTGGAAGAACTGTGCTGCTGTTTCGGATAGTTGAAATTTACCACCACACTACCTTCCCTAGGTGTCATATCCTCTTAAACACATATGTGCTGCCAGAGCACTTGGTTTCCATGGCAACGGGAAATGGCTTGGGCGCTGAAGTTGTGTTCGGCTGTGGAGTTTTGAGTGCCTTGAGTGAGGAGCTCCATGTTAGTTGTGTGCGGTTGCTCAACCTGTTTGATTCCTTCACAATTGACCCTATTGCCATTTGACCAGAAGAGACCAAACAGGGTTTCCTAGATAGCTGCCAGGACAGCTGATGGTATGTGAATTTGATGAGCCAGGTGGAGTTGTTTTGGTACTGGAAGAGCTGTGCTACTGCTTCGGGCAGTTGTCATTCATCAGAGAACCTACTTTCCCTTGGTATCACATTCAGTGTTCCATTATGTGCTGCCAAGGCACTTGGTTTCAATGGCAGCGGGAAATGGCTTTAAGCACTGAACTTGTGTTTGGCTGTGGACTTCTGCGTGCCCTTAGTGAGAAGCTCGATGTTAGTTGTGTGTTTGTGCTCAAGCTGCTTGTTACTATCATACTTGGCTAAATGGGCATTTGGACCGCAAGTGGTCAAAAAGGGTTTCCTAGATAGCTGCCAGGACAGCTGATTGCACGTGAAGTTGATGAGCCAGATGGAGTTGATTTGGCACTGGAAGAGCTGTGCTGCTGCTTCGGACAGTTGAAATTCATCACTATACTAGCTTCCTTTGGTGTCATACCCACTTAAGCACATATGAGCTGCCAGAGCACATGGTTTCTATGGCAACGGGAAATGGCTTGTGTGATGAACTTGTCTTTGGCTGTGGAGTTATGAACGTCTTGAGTGAAGAGCTACATGTTAGTTTTGCTTTGGTGCTCAAGCTGCTTGATTCCATCACAATGGGCCCAAAGGGCATTTGACTGGAAGTGACCAAACAAGGTTTCCTAGATAGCTGCCAGGACAGCTGATGGTATGTGATGTTGATTTGCCAGGTGGAGTTGTTTTGGCACTGGAAGAGCTGTGCTGCTTCTTCGGGCAGTGGCCATTCCCCACCAGAGTACCTTTCCGGGGTGTCATATCCACTTTCAGAAATATGTGCTGCCAGAGCACTTGGTTTCCATGGCTGTGGGAAATGACTTGTGCGCTGAGCTTGTCTTTGGCTGTGGAGTTTTGAGCATCTTGAGTGAAGAGCTACATGTTAGTTTTGTTTGGGTGCTCAATATGATTGATTCCATCACCTTGCTCTCCATGGGAATTGGAGCGGAAGTGACCAAACAGGATTTCCTAGATAGCTGCCAGGACAGCTGAGGGTATGTGAAGTTCATGAGCCAGGTGGAGTTGTTTTGGCACAGGAAAAGCTGTGCTGCTTCTTCAGGCAGTTGTTTTTCATCATAGAACCTACACTGCCTTGGTGTCACTCTCAGTGTTCCACATATGTGCTACCAGAGCACTTGGATTCCATGGCAGCGGGAAATTGCTTTAGGTACTGAACTTGTCTTTGGCTGTGGAGTTTTGCGCGCCATTAGTGAGGAGCTCCATTTTAGTTGTGTGTGGGTGGCTCATGCTGCTTGATTCCATCACATGGGTCTCAAAGTGCATTGGACCAGAAGTGACCAAACAGGGTTTCCTAGATAGTTGCAGAACAGCTGATGGTATGTGAAGTTCATGAGCCTGGTGGAGTTGTTTTGGCACTGGAAGAGCTGTACTGCTGCTTTGGGCAGTGACCATTCACGACCACCCTATTTTTCCTAGGTGTCAGATCCAATTTCACTTTCAGAAATATGTGCTGCCAGAGCATTTCGTTTCCATGGCAACGTGAAATGGCTTGGGTGCTGAACTTGTCTTTGGCTGTGGAGGTGTGAGCACCTTGAGTGAGGTGCTCCATGGTAGTTGTGTGTGGGTGCTCCACCTTGTTTATTCAATCACACTGGTCTTAATTGGCATTGGAGCGTAAGTGACCAAAAAGGGTTTCCTAGATAGCTGCCAGGACAGCTGATATTATGTGAAGTTCAAGAGCCAGGTGGAGTTGTTTTGGTACTGGAAGAGCTGTGCTGCTGCTTCGGACAGTGGCTATTCACCACCACACTACCTTCCCTTGATGTCATATCCACGCACAGACGTATGTGCTGCCAGAGCACTTGGTTTCCATGGCAACGGGAAATGGCTTGGGCGCTGAACTTCTCTTTGGCTGTGGTGTTTTGGGGGCCTTCAATGAAAGCTCCATGTTAGTTTTTTTGGGGTGTTCAACCTGCTTGATTTCATTCCCTGGACTTATTGGACATTTGATAGGATTTGGTCCATCAGGGTTTCCTAGATAGCTGCCAGGACAGCTGATGGTATGTGAAGTTGATGAGCCAGTTGAAATTGTTTTGGCACTGGAAGAGCTGTGCTGCTGCATTGGGCAGTTGTAGTTCATCAGAGAATCTGCATTCTCTTGTTGTAACATTCAGTTTTCCACATACGTGCTGCCACAGCCCTTGGTTTCCATGGCAACGGGAAACGTCTTGGGTGCTGATCTTGTCTTTGGCTGTGGAGTTTTGAGCGCTTTGAGTGAGGAGCCCCATGTTAGTTGTGTGTGGGTGCTCAACCTGCTTGATTCCATCCCACTTGGCCCAACGGGTCTTGGAACGCTGGTGACCAAACAGTGTTTCCTAGATAGCTGCGAGGACAGCTGATGGTGAAGTTCATGAGCCAGGTGAAGTTGTTTTGGCACTGGAAGAGCTGTGCTGCTGCTTCAGACAGTTGAAATTCACCACCACACTCCCTTCCTTAAGTGTCATATCCAGTTTCATGCATATGTGCTGATAGAGCATTTGGTTTCCATGGCAGCGGGAAATGGCTTGGACACTGAGCAAGTGTTTGGCTGTGGAGTTTTGAGCCCCTTGAGTGAGGAGCTTTATGTTATTTTTGTGTGGGTGCCTAAGGTGCTTGTTTCCATCAAACTGGACACAATTTGATTGTATCACAAGTGATTAAACAGGGTTTCCTAGATAGCTGCCAAGACAGCTGATGGTATGTGAAGTTCATGAGCTAGGTGTAGTTGTTTTGGCACTGGAAGACCTGATCTGCTGCTTCGGGCAGTGTCCATTCACCAATGAACATATATTCCCTTGCTGTCACATCCAATGTTCCACATAAGTGCTGCCAGATCACTTGGTTTCCATGGCAACGGGACACGGCTTGTGCGCTGATCTTGTGTCTGGCTGTGGATATTTGTTCACCTTGAATTGGAGCTCCAGTTTAGTTTTGTGTTGGTGTTCAACCTCCTTGATACCTACCCTTTGGTCTCCATTTGCATTGGAGCGGAAGTGACCAAACAGGGTTTCCTAGAGAGCTGCCCAGATAGCTGATGTTATGTGAAGTTGATGAGCCAGGTGGAGTTGTTTTGGCACTGGAAGAGCTGTGCTTCTGCTAAAGCAGTTGCCATTCACCACCACACTTTGTTCCTCAGGTGTCACATCCACTTTCAGACATATGTGCTTCCAGAGCACTTGGTTTCCATGGCAACGGGAAATGGCTTATGCGCCTAACTTTTTCTTTGGCTGTGGAGTTTTGAGCGCCTTGCGTGAGGAGCTCCATGTTAGTTTTGTGTCGGTGTTTAATCTGCTTGATTCATCGCAAAGGCTAAATGGGTATTGGACCGCAAGTGACCAAACAGTGTTTCCTAGATAACTGCGAGGACAGCTGATGGTATGTGAAGTTCATGAGCCAGGTGGAGTTGTTTTGGCCCTGGAAGAGCTGTGCTGCAGCTTCGGGTAGTGGCCATTCACCAGTGAACCTACATTTCTTTGGTGTCAAGTCCACTGTTCCACATATGGGCTGCAGGAGTTTTTGGTTTCCATGGCAGCGGATAATGAATTGTGCGCTGAACTTGTGTTTGGTTGTGGAGTTTTGAGCGCCTTGAGTGAGGAGCTCCATGTTAGTTTTGTGTGGGTGTTCAACCGGCTTGATTCCATACCATTTGGCTCAAGTTGTATTGGAGCGCAAGTGATCAAACAGGGTTTCCTAGATAGCTGCCAGGACAGCTGATGGTATGTGAAGTTCATGAGGCAGGTGGGGTTGTTTTGGCAATGGAAGAGCTGTGCTGCTGCTTCGGGCAGTTGGCATTCACCACCAAACTGTGTTCTGTATGTTTCACATCCACTGTTCCACATATGTGCTGCCAGAGCACTTGGATTCCATTGCAATGGGAAATGGCTTAGGCGCTGAACTTGTCTTTGGCTGTGGAGTTTTGAGCACCGTGAGTCAGGAGCTATATTTTAGTTTTGTTTGGGTGTTCAATATGCTTGATTCCATCACACTGGTCTCAATGGGCATTGGAGCAGAAGTGACCAAACAGGGTTTCCTAGACAGCATGCAGGGCAGTTGATGATATGTAAAGTTCATGAGGCAGGTGGGGTTGTTGGGCACATGAAGAGCTGTGCTGCTGCATCGGGCAGTTGAAATTCACCACCACACTACCTTTCTTAGGTGTCATATCCACTGTTCCACATATGTGCTGCCAGAGCACTTGGTTTCCATGGCAACGGGAAATTGCTTTAGGTACTGAACTTGTGTTTGGATGTGGAGTTTTGAGCGCGTTGAGTGAGAAGTTCCATGTTAGTTGTGTGTGTGTGTGATCATCCTGCTAGATTAAATCACACTATGTTCCATGAGCTTTTGAACCACACGTGACAAAACACGGTTTCCTAGATCACTGGCAGGACAGCTGATTGTATGTGAAGTTCATGAGCCAGGTGGAGTTGTTTTGGCAATGGAAGACCTGTGTTCTGCCTCAGTCAGTTGTCATTCACCCCCACACTACTGTCCCTAGTTGTCATATCCTCTTTTAGACATAAGTGCTGCCAGAGCACTTGGTTTCCATGGCAACGGGAAATAGCTTGGGCGCTGAACTTGTCTTTGGCTGTTGAGTTTTGAGCACCTTGAGTGAGGAGCAACATGTTAGATTAGTGTGGATGCTCAAGCTGCTTGATTCCATCACACGGGGATCAATAGGCATTTGATAGGAAGTGACCAAACAGGGTTTCCTAGATAGCTGCCAGGACAGGTGTTGGTATGGGAAGTTCATTAGCCAGGTGGAGTTGTTTTGGCACTGGAAAAATGGTGCTGCTGTTTCGGACAGTGGCCATTCACCACCACACTACCTTCCATAGGTGTCATATCACTTACTCACATATGTGCTGCCAGAACACTTGGATTCCTTGGCAACGGGAAATGGCTTGGGCGCTGAACTTGTCTTGTGCTGTGGAGTTTTGCGTGCCTTGAGGGAGCAGCTCCATGTTAGTTTTGTTTGGGTGCTCAACCTGCTTGATTCCATCACACTGGGCCAATGGGCATTTTAGCAGAAGTGACCAAACAGGGTTTCCTAGATATCTGCCAGGACAGCTAATGGTATGTGAAGTTGATGAGCCAGGTGGAGTTGTTTTGGCACTGTAAGAGCTGTGCTGCTTCTTCGGGCAGTGGCCATTCCCCAGCGAACCTACATTCTTTTGGTTTCACATCCAGTTTTCCACATATGTGCTCCTATGCACTTGGTTTCCATGGCATCGAGAAATGACTTGGTCGCTGAACTTGTTTTTGGCTGTGGAGTTTTGGGAGCCTTGTTGAGGAGCTACATATTAGTTTTGTGTGGGTGCTCTACCGGCGTGATTCCCTCACACTGGGCCCAAAATTCCTTGGACCGCATGATACCAGTGTTTCCACGATAGCTGCCATAACAGCTGATGGTATGTGAAGTTCATGTGCCAGGTGCAGTTGTTTTGGCTCTGGAAGAGCTGTGCTGCTGATTTTGGCTATTGCCATATACCACCACACAATGTTCCCCAGGCGTCATTTCCACTCTTCCGCATTTGTGCTGCCAGAGCACTTGGTTTCCATGACTTCGGGAAATGTTTTGGGCACTGAACATGTCTTTGGCTGTGGAGTTTTGAGTGCCTTGAGTGAGGAGCTCCATGTTAGTTGTGTTTGGGTGTTCAACATGCTTGATTGCATCCCACTTGGCTCAATGGGCATTGGAAAGGATGTGACCAAATAGTGCTTCCTAGATAGCTGCCAGGACAGCTGATGGTATGTGATGTTCATGAGGCAGGTGGAGTTGTTGTGGCACTGGAAGACCTGTTCTGCTGCTTTTTGTTGTTGCCATTTACCACCACTCTGTGTTCCCTATGTGTCACATCCACTGTTCCACATATGTGCTGCCAGAGCACTTGGTTTTCATAGTTCGGCAAATGGTTTGATCACTGTACTTGTCTTTGACTGTGGAGTTTTAAATGCCTTGAGTGTGGAGCTCCTTGTGTGTGGTTGCTCAACCTGCTTGCTTGCATCACACTGGGTCAATGGGCCTTTGACCGAATAAAATCATACAGGGTTTCCTACATAGAAGCCAGAACAGCTGATGGTATGTGAAGTTCATAAGTCAGGTGGAGTTGTTTTGGCACTAGAAGACCTGTGCTGCTGCTTCGGGCAGTGGCCATGCACCAGTGAACCTACATTCTCTTGGTTTCACATCCACTGTTCCACATATGTGCTGCCACAACACTTGGTTTCCATGACAGCTCTAAATGTCTTGGGCGCTGAACTCTTTTGTAACTGTTGATATTTACATGAATTCTTTGAGGATCTCCATCTTTGTTTTCTGGGTATACTCAAGCTGCTTCATTTTATTCCCTGGGCTCCATGGCTATTTGGCTGGAAGTGACCAAACAGGAGTTCCGGGAATCATTCAAGGATTTCTGATGGTATGTGAAGTTCATGAGCCAGGTGGAGTTGTTTTGGCAATGGAATAGCTTTTCTTCTGCTTTGGGCAGTTGCCATTCACCACTACACTGAGTTCCCTACGTTTCACTTCCATTTACAGACATTAGTGCTGCCAGAGCACTTGTTTACCATGGGAGCTGCAAATGGCTTGTTCACTGAATTTCTCTTTGGCTGTGGAGTTTTTCATGGATTTTGTGAGGATCTCCATCTGTTTTTTGTGCGGTTGCTAAACTTATAAATTACATCAACCTGGGCTCAATGGGCATTTTACAGGAAGTGACCAAAGAAGATATCCCGGAGACCTGACTGGACAGCTGATTGCATGTGAAGTGAAAGAACCAGGTGGAGTTGTTTTGACACTATAAGACCTGTGCTACTCCTTCGGGCAGTTGTCATTCACCAACACACAGAGTTCTCCAAGCTTCACCTTCCAGCTCCTTTCAGACATATTTGCTGCCAGACCACTTGGTTTCCATGGCAGCTTTAAATGTCTTGGGTGCTGCTATGCTCTGTGGCTTCGAGTTTGTCACACCTTGAGTGAGGATCTTCATCTTTTTTTTGTGCGGTTACTGAACCTATAAATTACATCATACTGAACTCTATAGGCATTGGAAAAAAAGTGACCAAATAAGTTTTCCCCAAGACCTGCAAGTACAGCTTATAGTATGTGAAGTGAATGAGCCAGGTTGAGTTGTTTTGGCACTGGAAGAGCTGTGCTGCTGCTTCGGGCAGTTGCCATTCACCAACACACAGCCTTCTCCAAGTGTCACGTCTCAGCCGCTTTCAGAAATGTGTGCTGCCAGAGTACTTGGTTTCCCTCTCAGCTGGAAATGGCTTGGTCACTGAACTTCTCTCTGGCTGTGCAGTTTTGAGTGATTTGAGTGAGGATCTCTATCTTTGTTTTGAGTGTTTGCTTTAGTTGCTTCATTCCATCCAACTGGGCTCAATCGGCATTGGACAGCAAGTGACCAAACAAGATTTCCCGGAACCTTGTGGACAGGTGATGGTATGTGAAGTGAATGGGCCAGATGGAGTTGTTTTGGCATTGGAAGACCTTTTCTGCAGCTTCGGGCAGTTGCGATACACCATCACACTGAGTTCTCTAAGTGTCCCGTCCACTATCACACATATCTGCTGCCACAGCACTTGGTTTCCATGGCAGCTGGAAATGGCATGGGCGCTGAAATTCTCTCCGGCCGTACAGGTTTTCACGCCTTGAATGAGGATCTCCATCTTTGTTTTGTGTGGATATTTAACCCTCTTGATTCCATCAACCTGGGCTCAGTTGACATTGGATAGGAAGTAACCAAACTTGGTTTTTGGGAGACCTGCCAGGACAGATGATGGTATGTGAAGTGAATGAGTCAGGTGGAATTGTTTTGGCACTGGGAGAGCTGTCCTGTTTATTCGGGCAATTGTCATTCACCAACACACTGAGTTCCTCAGGTGTCACGTCGACTTTCAGATATATGTGCTGCCAGAGCACTTGGTTGCCATGGCAGGTGGAAATGGCTTTTGCGCTGAAATTGTTTCTGGGTGTCGAGTTTGCCACTCCTTGAGTGCAGATCTCCATCTTTGTTTTGTGCTGTTGCTGAGCCTACACATTCCATCAGCCTGGGCTCAATGAGCATTGGAGCGGAAGTGATCAAACAAGATTTCGTGGAGACCTGTTTGGACAGCTGATGGTATGTGAAGTGAATGTGACACTTCGAATTATTTTGGCACTGGGAGAGCTGTCCTGTTGATTCTGGCAATTGTCATTCACCAACGCAATGTATTCCTCAGGTGTCATGTCGGCTTTCAGATATATGCTGCCAGAGCACTTGGTTGCCATGGCAGGTGGAAATGGCTTTTGCGCTGAAATTGTTTCTGGGTGTCGAGTTTGTCACGCCTTGAGTGCTTAACTCCATCTTTGTTTTGTGCTGTTGCTGAGCCTACACATTCCATCAGCTTGGGCTCAATGAGCATTGGAGCAGAAGTGACCAAACAAGATTTCGTGGAGACCTGTTTGGACAGCTGATGGTATGTGAAGTTCATGAGCCAGGTGGAATTGTTATGGCACTGGATGTGTTGTACTGCTTCTCCTGGCAGTTGCCATTCACCAACACACTGAGTTCGCCAAGTGTCACGTCCACTTTCATACATATGTGCTGTGAAAGCACTTGGTTTTTTTTTTTAAACATATTTTTATTGCCTTTCATTTTTTTACTTAATTACATTTCATTATGTGATACATTTTTTATGTACTGGGATTCCCCCCGCCCCTACCCACAACCTCCCCTATGACGGATTGCTCCACCTTGTTGCATTTCCATAATTCAAATTCAGTTGACATTCTTTCATTGGAGGTATTTACCAAGCATAAAGTCCAGCATCTTATTGTCTTGGTAAGTTCCATGGTTTGTTTGTGAGACCATCTCTGGTGTGATGGTAGAGCCGGCAGAGTATCATCCCAATCCATTAAAAGCCCCAACATAATATTTCCAACCATTTACAACATTGTGCCAATAATTGACATGGTATTGATTAACTAATATATTACTAGGAAAATGCAGGTTCTCAACCACAACCTGTGGCTTCTTCTTAGACATTTCAATTTTGCTTTATATTCAACCATGCTCTATACACATTAAATGGCTATAGATTGCTATTCAGCTGTCTCATGCGTATTTTAATTTTAGTCTTTAGCAGTTTATAGCATTGAAGCATGTTTTCGCCGAACCTGGCTGTTTTTCAGGTGGTCTAACTCTATGATTCCAACGGGATATAAGTCAACTGTTTAGGTGAGCATGTTTAGGAGGGGTGTGCAGAGAAATCATCCATACCCCAGTGAGGAGTAACGAATCTTTGTGTCCCACCCAGTGAGTTATAAGTGCATCCCCGCTGAATGTTTCCTGTCAGTTTCTAAGCTTTTCTTGTTGTTCTCTATCTATTCTAGTTTTGTTTGTTTATTTGTTTTGAGGGGTTTCTGGAGTGCTTCTGATGGTTATAATGAGAGGGGGTGGGGACCCAAAATTGGAAGCAGAAAAGGACCAGAGAAAGCTCCTCTCCCTAGTCCCAAAGGAAGTTTACTGTTCTTCTGTTTCTGCGGACCACTCAGGGATACTGGTTGTTGTTCCAATGACCTTGAATCCTGCAAGGTAGGATTTGGGCTTCTTCCATCCTATGTGGTAGATCCAAATGGGGGTGGGTGACCTCAGAGTTCTTGGTCTCCGAAGGCACTCCATTTCCCTGTGGTCTCCTTGGCAGTAGGGATGTAGTCCTCGGTGCTCATACTGATAGTCCTTGGTGAGGATCTACGAGTGTTCAGGTTTGGGATAAAAGCCTCCTTCTGTCCACCTGCTCCACTCTGGGGACCCCTCCCTGCTCTAAGGGCATGACCTCCTGTTAAGAGGTTGTTAGGATTACTCTTGATTCCCCCATTTGCCTTTGTAGTTTTGCTATTGTCTAATGCTAATTCGAGTCTGTTGTCTATGAGTTACCAGTTATGATCCTGATAGGTTATATTTCCCGTCTTCCTCACACCTTCTGGGTGATGCAAGATTTCTCTGCTCTTCCTCCCCATTTCCAAGTATCATGGGTTCTTACAAGTACATTAGGTTTTACAATTCTTTGATGTAGATCATAAGCAATCTGCCTCATATTATTGGTTACTTCACAAAATCTTATTGCATGAGATACAGGCTGTTTGGTGTTGAGATAATATTGCTGGTTTTGGATTGACATCATTTCATAACAGCCACATCGATCACAATAACAACAACAACAACATCAACAACAAATTGTAGCACCCTGCGAAAATACTGTGCCACTGAGTATGCAACACATGCTGAACCAAAAGGAAACACAGAAGTCTTTTGGGAAATATGATGCCCTCGTATACTTCATGAGCACTTGATGAATTCTACTAGAGAATAGAGATTATTTGGAAGCAAACAAACTGACATAAAAACATCAAAACATATGTGATACAGCCAAAAGAGCAAACAGATAATCACCGGAAAAAAAAGTATAGATTGGACTGTTGGAGTTACACTTTCCATGTTGGCCTCCTTATATGAAAGAGAATATATGGTATTTGTTCTCTTGTGAATGACTCATTTTACTGAGCATAATGACTTCTAGTTGGGACCACCTGGATTTAAATAGAATAATATCATTCTTCTTAATAGCTGAATAATATTCCATAGAGTAGATGTACCACAGTTTCTTTAACCACTCTTCCTTGACGCACATCTGTTTTGTTTCCATGACTTTGCTATTGTAGATTGTGCTGCTGTAAATATAGGATTAAAGATCCCCTTCTCATATGCAGATTTCACTCCTTTTGGGTATATTCCTAAGAGTGGGATTGCTGGGTCATATGGCAGGTTTATTTGCAATTTTCCAAGCACTCTCCATACTGATTTCCACAGTGCTTGTACTAGCCTACACTCCCACCAGCAGTGAAGGAGGGTGCCGGAGTCCAGCTCTGGCTGAGTTGGACCTCGGGAAGGGTGCGTGGATGAGGCGTGAAGAGAGAAAGAAAGGAGACAGACCACCAGGATTCCTTGAACGTAGTGGATATTTATACAGAAGCAGTACAAAGTTTTTTTCTTAGGGCATATTGACATAGCTTCAGGGGGGCACAATTTACAACTTCTTGAGTAATGATTGAGGAAGGATTCCATATTCCTTGCTTATCTTGGCTTGCCAGTCTTCATCTGCTCTCCCCAGGTCTGGACTATAACCTAGGCGCCGCCTGTGTCAACCAGACCCCTATCTTGCATGAGTTAAAAGGTCTGGGGCCTTGGTCTATGGGGATTGGGGTTATTGACATTAGTTGGCCATTAGGTCTGTAAACTCACACAGTTTGTTGACCAAACAAGTAAAGCAAGGATTTTAACGGCGGAAAGAATTGAAGTTAGCAATGAGCTAAGTTACTCTATTTAAGTTTCAACTCTACAATGGATGAGTGAGTGTTTCCAAAGACAATTCTACAAATTATTTCAGTATTAGACAAGGCATTATCCATTCCAACGTTGCAGCCAAGAGTTTCTCAGTAGACAACACATCTTATGCAGTAATACACTCCTACTACAATTCTTATCCTACAACTTAGCTATCACGAAATGGGAGAACTACATCAAGAGAGAAAAAACATGAAGATCTAAGACAAAAAGCTTTAAACCTTACATTCCTCTACAACTGCAGGCTCTACAACTTCATAATCAAAAATATATCTTTATGATATTAGTGAAATCACCCTGTATATCCTCTAGCTAAAAATTTGTGAAAACAACTAAAGCAAATACATTTTCTATATTCTAAAGAATTGCAAGGACAGGCTAACCTTTTAAGACCACAGTGACTATATTTTTTGCCTTAGCAGGAAAGCTATACAGTAGCTATATTCTTCGTCATAGCAGGATGGCCTTTAGGGTCACAGTAACTATATTCTTTGTCATAGCAGGATGGCCTTTTGGGTCATAGTAACTAAATTCTTTGTCATAGCAGGATGGCCTTTAGGGTCACAGTAACTATATTTTTGTCATAGCAGAATGAGCTTTAGGGTCACAATAACAGGATAACTTTTAGGGTCCCTCTTATCAAGCCATTTCCTAGAAAGCATGATAAATATCTGGGCCAGATTTTCTGGCAATGGGTAAACAGCACAGACTTAATTATACTCCTGTGTGTAGTTAAAGGCCCACTCACCAGGACATCCTCAGTCACATTAACTCTTAACCTCACGTTGGTTGTAAAAGCCATCTCACAGGGGCAGACAATGCATCAATAGATTACAAAATTCTTAGTGGGGTGGTTGAGTGCCCATGCGAAGGGGGGTGAAAACTGCATCAAGGTGGTCAGAAATAAATCCACTTAGTCTTGCTAAGCAGCTGGTAGCTCCCTGGGCCCTGCCAGTCAGGGAGCTGTTCTCTTCACACCTTCGTGTTATTCACACCTACTGCATGGACCCCATCAGGAGGGTGCCTTTCTCCCCACATCCACGCCAGCAGGTGTTGTTTTTTAAGTTCTGAATGTAGGCCAGTCTCACTGGAGTTAGGTGGTACCTCAAGGTGGTTTTCATTTGTATCTCTGTGATGGCTAGAGAGCCTGAGCATCTTTTCATATGTCTGTTAGCCATTTGAACCTGTTCTTTTGAGAAATGTCTGTTCATTTCTTTTGCCCATTTTGCTACAGGGTTGGTTTATTTTACTGTCCCTGTGTTTCTGAAGCTCTTTGTAGATTCTGGATGTTAGTCCCCTATCACTCATGTAGAATGCAAACATTTTCTCCCATTCTGTTGGTTGCTTCTTCACTTTGTTAATTGTTTCTTTTGCTGTACAGAAGCTTTTTAGTTTGATGTAGTCCCATTTGTTCATTTTGGATTTGATTGCCTTTGCTTTAGGCGTCTTTTCTAAGAAGTCTTTCCCTGTTCCTATATCTTGGAATGTGTTTCCTATGTTTTCCTTTAATAGTTTGATGGTTTCTGGGTGTAGATTTAGGTCCTTGAGCCAGTTAGAGCTGATTTTTGCATAGTGCGACAGGTGCGGGTCTTGCTTCTTTATTTTGCAAGCTGCTATCCAGTTGTCCCAACAGCATTTGTTGAATAGAGCAGGTTTTTTTTTTTTACCTGGATTGTTTTCCATTTTCTTGTCAAAGATTAGTTGACTATACATGTGTGGATTCCCTTCTGGTGTTTCTGTTCTGTTCCACTGATTTTCTCTGTTTCTGTACCAGTATCAGACTGTTTTGATAACCACTGCTCTGTAATATGTCTTGAGGTCTGCAATTGTGATTCCTCCAGTTTGATTTCTATTTTTCAGGACAGCTTTAGCTACTCATGCTCTTTTGTGATTCCAGATGAACTTCTGTATCATCTTTTCTATTTCTGAGAAGAATGTTGCTGGGATTTTGATTGGCATTGCGTTGAATCTATATATTGCTTTTGGTAATACGGCCATTTTGATAATGTTGATCCTGCCAATCCAAGAACATGGTAAGGTTCTCCATTTTTCGTGGTCTTCTTCTATTTGTTTTTTAAATGATTTAGAGTTTTCATCATAGAGGTCTTTCACATCTTTAGTTAGCTTAATTCCTAGGTATTTAAGATTCCTTTCCTTTATTTTAAAGGGAACTGTACTTACAATTTCTTTCTCAGCAGTGGAATTATTTGTGTACACTAGTGCCATCGATTTGTGTTAATTAATTTTGTATCCTGCTACTTTGCCAAAGTCTCTTAGGAGTTTCAACAGTCTCTTGACTGAGTCTTTCGGTTCTCCTATGTAGAGAATCATGTCATCTGCGAATAGCGATAATTTCAATTCCTCATTTGCAAGTTGCATTCCTTTAATTGCTTTTTCTTGCCTAATAGCTCTGGCAAGGACTTCCAAAACTACATTGAAGAGTAGTGGTGAGAGTGGACATCCCTGTCTAGTTCCAGATTTTAGCGGGATGACTTCCAGTCTTTCCCCATTTAGTATGATACTGGCATTGGGTTTATCGTAAATTGCTCTGATTGTGTTATAGATTGTTCCTTCTATGCCTATCTTGTTTAGGGTTTTTAACATGAAGTGGTGTTGGGTTTTATCAAATGCCTTCTCTGCATCTATTGAGAGGATCATATGGTTTTTATTTGTCAATTTGTTGATGTGATGTATCACATTTATTGTTTTGCGAATGTTGAACCATCCCTGCATGCCTGGGATGAATCCCACCTGGTTCTGGTGAATGATCTGCCTGATGTGTTGTTGGAGCCTGTTGGCTAGTATTTTATTGAAGATCTTTGCATCTGTGTTCATCAAGGATATCGGTCTGTAGTTCTCTTTTTCTGTTGTTTCTTTCTCTGGCTTTGGTATTAAGGTGATATTAGCTTCATAGAAAGAGCTTGGAAGGATTGCCTCTTTTTCTATTGTTTGGAAAAGCTTGTGTAAGATTGGGGTAAGTTCCTCTTGGAATGTTTGGTAGAATTCAGCAGTGAAGCCATCTGGTCCTGGACTCTTCTTGGTTGCGAGGGCTTTAATTACTGATTCAATCTCAGTATATGTTATTGGGCTGTTTAGATTCTTAATTGCTTCTTGACTCTATTTTTTCTGATTTGTTCGCATATAGTTGCTTGTAATAGTTCCTGATGATTCTTAGTATTTCTGAGGTATCTGTTGCTATATCTTCTTTCTCATCTCGGATGCTATTGATGTGTATTTTCTCCCTCCTTTTTTTAATTAGTCGAGCTAGTGGGGAGTCTATTTTGTTGATTTTCTCAAAGAACCAGCTCTTTGATTGATTGATCTTGTGTATAGTCCTCTTGGTTTCTATTTGGTTTATTTCCTCCCTTATTTTGATGATTTCGTTTTTCCTACTCATCTTGGGATTGCTTTGTTGTTGTGTTTCTAGTTCCTTCAACTGTAAGGTTAGCTGATTTACTTGGTGCTTTTGTTGTTTCTTGACATAAGCACTGATTGAAATGAACTTTCCTCTCAGCACCGCCTTGATTGTGTCCCATAAGTTTTGATAAGTTGTGTTGATGCCTTCATTTGTTTCCAGCAATTTTTTAATTTCCCCTTTGATTTCCTCTCTAACCCATTGCTCATTTAGTAACATATTATTCAGCCTCCATATGTTTGTAAGTCTTCCTTGGTGTTTTGAATTCTTGGTCTCAAGCTTCATTCCTTGGTGGTCTGAGAAGATGCATGGTATGATTTCCACTTTTTTAAATTTGCTGAGGCTTGTTTTATGGCTTATGATATGATCAATTCTGGAGAAAGTTCCATGTACTGATGAAAAAAAGGTGTATTCTCTGTCTGTAGGATGAAAGGTTCGATAGATGTCAACTAAGTCCATTTGCTCTAGAGTTTGGGTGAGTCCTATCGTTTCTTTGCTGAGTTTCTGGTTTTCTTGATCTGTCCATTTGCATTAATGGGGTATTATGGTCTCCCACTATGATCGTATTGGAGTCTATTTCTCCCTTTAAGCCCGTTAATATTTGTTTCACGTAGCTAGATGCTTTGGCATTTGGAGCATAAACATTTATTATGCTGATCTCTTCCTGCTGGAGGCTTCCTTTGATCATTATGTGGTATCCTTCTTTGTCTCTTTTGAGGCTCTTCACATCAAAGTCTATGTCATCTGATGTAAGAATGGCTACAACTGCTCGCCTTTCTTTACCATTAGCTTGAAATATCTTTTTCCATCCTTTCACTTTCAATTTTTTCTGATCTTTGTTGGTGAGATGCGTCTCCTGTAAGCAGCAGATAGTTGGGTTTTGTTTTTTGATCCAATCCTCCAATATATGGCATTTGACTGATGAGTTTAAGCCATTTACATTCAGCGTTATTATGGATAAGGGGCAGTTTGGTCCTGTCATTTTGGCGATGTGTTGTTCTATGATTGGGTCTTCGGTTAACCTTTTAGTGGGATGTTCTCCACATTTGCCTTTGTTTCTGGTGGTTGCTGTTTCTTTTTTCTTTCATGGGAACATCCTTGAGTATCATTTGCAGGGCAGGTTTAGATGAGACAAAATCTTGAAGTTTTTCTTTATTGTGGAAGAATTTTATTTCATTTTCAAAGACAAAGGAGAACTTTGCAGAGTAAGTTATTCTGGGTTGAAAATTTTTCTCCTTTAGAATCTGGAATATGTCACTCCGGTCTCTTCTGGCCTGTAGTGTTTCCTCTGAAAGGTCAGCTGTGAGTTTGATTAGGGTTCCCCTATATGACACCTGATATTTTTCTGGTGCACATTTAAGGATTTTTTCTTTTTGTTCAACTGAAGAGAGCTTGATTATCATGTGTCATGAGGAAGTTTGTTTTTGGTCAACTCTGTTGGGAGTTCTGTAGCCCTCCTGTATATTACTTTCTAATTCTTTGCTCAGATTAGGAAAGTTTTCCTGTATTATTTCACTGAATAGGCCTCTAATCCCAGCTTCTCTTTCTGCACCTTCTGGAACTCCCATAACTCTTATGTTAGACCTTTTAATTATATCTTTTAATTCTTGGATACTTTTTTTAGCTTGACCTAGCTCTGCTTCCAGCTTTTTGCTTGTTTCTTCGTGGTATAGAAACTATCTTCTAGTTCTGAAATTCTTTCTTCTGCCTCATTCATTCTGTTGTTGAGACTCTCCACTGTATTTTTAGTTTGCTCTACTGTATTCTTCATTTCTGATATATCAGCCTTAATTTGATGTATTACTGCTATTTCTTCTTTGAACTCTTGTTTGTACTTCTCATTGTTGACCAGCAGCTTTGCAATGAGTTTTCTGAGTTCTTTGTCCCCCATTTTCTCAATGTCTTCCTCAGTTAACTCTGGGAGTGGGCGAAGCTTTTGCTCCTTTGTTGGAGAGACTTCAGTAACATTCATAGTGCTTTTGTCTTGTCTTTTACCTTTTGTAGTTGCCAATCTGGTTGATGAAATCATCTCTATGGTGTATTACCTACAGGTCTATAAGTTGATTGTTATGTTCAATCAGTGCCCTGGGTTTGGGGAACACAGCTGCCAGGAATAATTGTTCATCTGTGGCACTGATTTTGTAAGCAGCACTGAGCTTGTCGCCCCCTGCTGGCCAATAAGTCTAAGTACCTCTTGGGGTTATTTTGGGTGGAGTTGGAGGCGTGCCTTTTCGGGGCTGTTTTTTTCCGTGGAGCCTATGCAGTGGTCTAAGACGGAGGTATTTTTGTCCCCAGGTCAGCTCTTGGGTGATTCAGCTGACCTCCCTTCAGTGTAAGAGCGTCTGCTCCCGTGACACTGTTATCTGAGAGTTGCTGAATTAGCGCATGCACAGTTTGCCACTCCTCCTCTTGCAATTTATCAGTGTTTGGAGCACATGCGTCAGTGTCCAAGATGGCATCCGTATGAGGCAACAGTAAAGATCAGGGGGCTGTCGCCATCAACTCCAGGGACCACACAGACCCCACAGGCTGCAAGGCTGTTGCCGTGGGCTCAGCTCCGTGCAATTAACCAGCAACACGCCCACTCTGGATCTCCACTTAGGGTTCACACCTGCTGCCTTGCCACCCAATATGGCTCTAAGTGGAGAACTGCAGCTGCTGTCTTTCAGTTCCACGAACCACACAGACCCTGCAGGGAGCAAAGCTGGTGCTCCCCTCCACCCTTGGATCAGTTCCGTATGAACAGCCAGAAAGGAGCCTGTGTCAACTCCGTGTTCTGTCTCTCCACACAAGATGGCACCCTCAGCCCCCGACTTTCTCTGCCTGCAGCTAGTCCCAGTCACTCAGCTTGTCTGTCCGCTCCCAGACAACACTCACTTTCCTAGCTCACCACGTGGACACAGGCTCTCACCTGGCGGTCACAACGTCTGTGTGGAGGCCACTGCTTGATGTTTGGCTGGCGCTGGAAACGGATTGCTGGAGCCTGGATCACCGGAGCCTGGATCATTGGAGACCGGATCACTGGGATTTGAGTTGCTGCTTGCCGACTGCTGGTGGGAACTTCTATCCACTACAACACTGCTGCCTCATTTCCGCAGCTTCTCTGTGTCCAGGGGAGTTCCTGGTAACACTGCTTACTGCCTGAGCCCTACTTTTCCCCAGTAATCTGCTTATTGTACTACTCCCTGCCGAAAGATTCTCCACCTTATCAAACGTGCTGAACTCTTTGCCGTCATCTTGGTTCCTCAGCACTTGGTTTCGATGGTAGCTGGAAATGGCTTGAGCATTGAAATTCTCCCTGGCTGTTGACTTTTGCATGAATTCTATGAGCATCTCCATCTTTGCTTTGTGCGGTTGGTGAACCTATAAATTATATTATACTGGGCTCAATGGGCATTGGACAGGAAATGACCAAACAAAATTTCCTGGAGACCTGATGGTACCCAGCTGATGGTATGCGACGTGAATGAGCCAGGTGGAGTTGTTCTGTTACTGGAGGAGCTGTCCTGCTGCTTTCGGCAGTTGCCATTCATTAACACACTGAGTTCCTCAAGTGTCATGTCCACTTTCAGAAATATGTGCTGCCAGAGCACTTGGTTTCCATGGCAGCTGGAAAAGGCTTGGGAGCTGAACTCGTCTCTGGCTGTCAGTTTTACATGTGCTCAGCCTGCTTGATTCTCTCCCACTGGGCTCAATGGGCATTGGAACGGAAGTGACCAAACAGGGTTTCCTAGATAGCTGCCAGGACAGCTATGGTATGTGAAGTGAATAACCCAGGTGCATTTGTTTTGGCACTAGAAGAGCTGTGCTGCTGCTTCGGGCAGATGCCATTCACCACCACAAGCAGTTCCCCAATTTCACCTCCCAGCCACTTTCAGAAATATGTGCTGCCAGAGTTCTTAGTTTCCACAGCAGCGTGAAATGACTTGGGCGCTGAAATTCTCTCTGGCTTTGGAGTTTTGAGCGCCTTGAGTGAGGATCTCCACCTTTGTTATTTGTGGGTGCTCAACCTGTTTGATAACATCACACTGGGTTCAATGGACATTGGACTGGAAGAGATCAACCCGGGTTTCAGAAGACCTGCAAGGACAGCAGTTGGTATGTGAAGTGAATGAGCCAGGTGGAGTTGTTTTTCCCTGGATGAGCTGTGCTGCTGCTTCGGGCAGTTGCCATTCACCAACACACAGAGTTCCCCAAGTGTCACCTCCCAGCCACTTTCAGAAATATGTGCTGCCAGAGCACTTGGTTTCCATGGTTGCCGGAAATATCTTGGGCGATAAACTGCTCCTGGACTGTGGAGTTTTGAGCGCCTTGAGGGAGTATCTCCATTTTTTATTTCTGTGTGTACTCATCCTGCTTGATTACATCCCCTCGGGATAAATAGCATTGGATAGGAAGTGACCAGACAGGGCTCCGTGAGACCGGCAAGGACAGCTGATGATATATGAAGTGAATGACTCAGGTGGATTTGTTTTTTTCCCTGGATGAGCTGTGCTGCTGCTTCGTTCAGTTGCCGTTCAGCAACAAACTGAGTTTTTCAAGTGTCATGACCCAGCCACTTTTAGATATATGGGCTGCCAGAGCACTTGCTTTCCATGGCAGCTGGAAATGGCTAGGGCGCTGAACTTCTCTCTCGCTGTGAAGTTTTGAACGCTTTGAGTGAGGATCTCCATCTTTGTTTTTTGTGGGTGCTCAACCTGCTTGATTCTACCCCCCGTGTTCATTGGGCTTTGGACAGGATGTGACCCACTACAGTTCCAGGAGAACTGCAAAGAGAGCTGACGGTATGTGAAGTGAATGAGCCAGGTGGAGTTGTTTTACCAATGGAAGATGAGCTGCTGCTTCTTGCATTTGCCATTTACCAGCTCACTGTGTTCCCTAGGTGTCAAATCCACTTTCAGACAAATGTGCTGCCAGAGCACTTGGTTTCCAAGGCAGCTGGAAATGGCTTGGGCACTGAAATTCTCTCTGGCTATCAAGTTTGCTACGCCTTTAGTGAGGATCTCCATCTTTGTTTTGTGCGGTTGTTGAACATACAGATTCCATCAGCTGGGGCTCAATGGGCTTTGGACAGAAAGTGACCAAACAAGATTTCCTGGACCTGTTTGGACAACTGATGATATGTAAAGTGAATAACCAATGTGGAATTGTTTTGGCACTGGAAGAGCTATGCTGCTGATTAGGGCAGTAGCCACTCACCAACAGACAGAGTTAAGCATGTGTCACGCCCACTTTCAGACTTATGTGCTGCCAGAGCTTTTTGTTTCCATGGCAGCTGAATTGGCTTGGGCGCTTAACTTCTCTCTGGCTCTGAAGTTTTGAGTGCCTTTAGTTTGGATCTCCATCTATGTTATCTGTGTGTGTTCATCCAGCTTGATTCCATCCCCCTGGGCTCCTTGGGCATTTGACAGAAAAGAACCAAACAGGGATTCCGGGAGACCTGCAAAGATTATTGATGTTATGTGAAGTGAATGACTCAGATGTAGTGGTTTTGGCACTGGAAGAGCTGTGCTGCTGCTTCAGGAAGTTGCCATTGATCAACATACTGAGTTCCCCAAGCGTCACGTCCACTTTCAGACATATGTGCTGCCAGAATTTTTGGTTTCCATGGCAGCTGGAAATGGTTTGGGTGCTGAACTTCTTTCTGATTGTGGACTATAAGCGCCAGTAGTGAAGATCTCCATCTTTGTTTTGTGTGTGTGTGCTCAACCTACAAATTCCACCTCCCAGGGCTCAATGGGCATTGGACATGCAGTGAACAAACAAGATTTCTGAGAGATTTGCTAGGAAAACTGATGCTATTTGAGTGAATGTGCCAGATGGAGTTGTTTTGGCACTAGACGAGCTGTGCTGCTGCCTCGAGCAGTTGGAAGTCACCACCACACTGAGTTTCCTAGGTGCAATAACACTGCTAGATATATGTGCTGCCACAGTTCTTGGTTTCCATAGCAGCTGAAATGTCATGGCGCTGAATTTCTTTCTGGCTGTGTAATTTGTCACGCCTTGAGTGAGGATTTCCATCTTTGTTTTTTGTGTGTGCTCAACCTGCTTGATTCCATCCCACAGGGCTCAATGGGAATTGGACAAGAAGTGAAAAAACAGGATTTTACATAAACGTCTTAGAAGGTCTCCTGAAAAGCATGTCTGGTCACTTCCTGTGCAATGTCGTTTGAGAGCAGGGGGAAGAAATCATCCTGCTTGATTCCATCCCACTGGCCTCAATGGGCATGGGGCAGGAAGTGACCAGATAGGGTTTCTGGGAGACCTGCAAGGACAGCTGATGGTATGTGAATTGGAGGAGCCAGGTGGAGGTGTTTTGGCACTGGTAGACCTGTGCTGCTGCTTCGGACAGTTGCCACTTACCAGCACACTGTGTTACCTAGGTGTCACATCCACTTCAAACAAATGTGCTGCCAGAGCATTTGGTTTCCATCGTAGCTGGAAATGACTTGGGCGCTGAAATTCTCTCTGACTGCCTAGTTAGTCATGCCTTGAATGAGGATCTCCATCTTTGTTTAGCGGGGTTGCTAAACAAACAGACTATATCACACTGGGCTCAATGGGAATTAGACAGGAAGTGCCCAAACAAGATTTCCTGGAGACGTGACAGGGCAGCCAATGGTATGTTAAGTGAATGAGCCAGGTGGAGTTGTTTTGGCACTGGAGAGCTGTGCTGCTGCTTCGGGTAGTTGCCCTTCACCAACACACAGAGTTCCCCAAGTGTTGCCTCCAAGCCACTTTCAGAAATATGTGCTGCCAGAGCACTTGGTTTCCATGGCAGCTGGGAATGTCTAGGGTGCTGAGGTTCTCCCTGGCTGTGTAGATTTGAGCACCTTGAGTGAGTATCTCCATCTTTGCTTTGTGTGTGTGCTCAACCTGCTTGATTCCATCCCTCTGGGCTAAATGGGCATTGGAAAGAAAGTTGCCAAACAAGGTTGCAGGAAGGTCTGCAGGGACAGCTGATGGTATGTGAAGTGAAGGAGCGAGTTGGAGTGTCACGTTCATGTTCAGACATGTGTGTTGTCAGAGCACTTGGTTTCCATTGTAGCTGGAAATAGCTGGGGCACCGAAATCTTCTCTGGTGTGCAGTTTTATATGAATTCTGTGAGGATCTGCATAACACTGGGCTCAATAGGCATTGGACAGAAGGGACCAAACAAGATTTCCCAAAGACCTGATTGGACAGCTGACGGTATGTGAAGTGAATGACCCAGGTGCATTTGTTTTGCCACTGGACGAACTGTTCTTCTGCTTTTGGGGCAGTTGCCATTCACCACCACACTGTTTTCTCAAGTGTCACATCCAATTACAGACATATGTGCTGCTGCAGCAATTGGTTTCCATGTAAACTGGAAAAGGCTTGAGCGCTGAATTCATCTCTGACTGTTGAGTTTTACATGAATTCTGTGAGGATCCCCATCTTTGTTTTGTGAGTGTGCTCAAACTGCTTGATTGTATCCACCTGGGCTCAATGGGCATTTGACAGGAATTGACCAACCAGGATTTGGGGGAGACCTGCAGGGACTGCTGTTGGTATGTGAAATGAATGAGCCAGGTTGAGCTCTTTTGGCACTGGAAAAGCTGTGATGCTGCTTCGGGCAGTTGTCATTTAACAATCCACTGTGTTCCCTAGGTGTGACAGCCACTTTCAGACATATGTGCGGCCAGAGCACTTGGTTTCCATGGCAGCTGGAAATGGCTTGGGCACTGAACTTATATCGTGTTGTCGAGGTTGCCACGCCTTGACTGAAGATCTACTTCTTTGTTTAGTGCAGTTGCTGAAAATCCAGATTACATCACATTGAGCTCAATGGGCATTAGACAGGAAGTGACCAAACAGGGTTTCAGGGAGACCTCACGGAGTGCTGATGGTATGTGAATTGAATGAGCAAGGTGGAGTAGTTTTGGTACTGGAAGTTCTGTGCTGCTGTTTCGGGCAGTTGCCATTCACCACCACACTGCTTTCCCAAGTGTCACGTCCCAGCCAGTTTCAGACAAATGTGTTGCCAGAGCACTTGGTTTCCATAGCAGCTGTAAATGGCTTGATCTCTGAACTTCTCCCTGGGTGTGGAGTTTTGAGCGCCTTTAGTTATGATCTCCATCTTTGTTTTGTGCGGTTGCTGAACCTACAGATTCCATCACACTGTGCTCAATGATCATTGGACAGGACGTGCTCAATGATCATTGGACAAGACATGATCAAGCAAGATTTCCTGGACACCTGCTGGACAACTGATGGTATGGGAAGTGAATGAGCTAGGTGGTGTTGTTTTGGCACTGGAGAGCTCTGCTGCTGCTTTTGGCAGTTGCCATTCACCAACACAGTTTTCCATAGGTGTTACATCCACTTTATTTTTTGTTGCCAGATCATTTGGCCTCCATGGCAGCAGAAAATGGCTTGGACGCTGACCTCTTGTCTGGCTGTGGAGTTTTACATGAATTCTGTGAGAATCTCCGTCTTTGTTTTGTGCGGATGATGAACCTATATATTACATCACACTGGGTTCAATGGGCATTGGACAGGAAGTGACCAAACAAGAAATCCTGGAGACCTGCAGACAGCTGAAGGTATGTGAATGAATGAGCCAGGTGGAGTTGTTTTGGCACTGGACAAGCTGTGTTGCTGCTTCGGGCAGTTGCCTTTCTCCAAAGCACTGATTTCCCCAAGTGTCATGTCCCAGCCTCTTTCAGAAATAGGCGCTGCCAGAGCACTTGGTTTCTGAAGCAGCTTGGAAATATCTTGTATGCTGATCTTCTCTCTGGCTGTGGAGTTTAGAGCACCTTGACTGAGGATCTCCATCTTTGTATTGAATGTGTGCTCAACCTGTATGATTCTATCCCCCTGGGGCTTAATGGGCATTGGACAGGAAGTGACCAAACAGTGTTTCCGGAAGACCTGCTAGGACAGCTGATGGTATGTGAAGTGAATGAGCCAGGTGGAGTTGTTTGGGTCCTGGAAGAAGTGTGTTGCTTCTCCAGGCAGTTGACATATACCACAACATTGAGTTCCTCAAGTGTCACCTCCCAGTCACTTTCAGAAATATGTGCTGCCAGAGCACTTGATTTCCATGACAGCTGGAAAAGGCTTGGGTGCTGAAATTCTCTCTGGCTGCGGAGATGTGAGTGCCTTGAGTGAGTATCTTCATCTTTGTTTTGTGTGCGTGGTCAACCTACTTTATTGTACCCCCTGGGCTCAATTGGCATTGGACAGGAAGTGACCAAACACGGTTTCCTGGAGACCTGCCAGGATAGCTGATGGTATGTGAAGTGAATGAGCCAATTGGAGTTGTTTTGGCACTGGAGAGCTCTTCTGCTTTTTCGGGCAGTTGCCGTTCACCACCACATTGAGTTCCTCATGTGTCACATCCGCTTTCAGACATATGTGCTGCCAGAGCACTTGGTTTCCATAGCATCTGGAAATTGGTTGGGGACTGAAATTCTCTCTGGCTCAAGAAATTTATGTGCATTGAGTGTTAATCTCCAACTTTATTTTGTGTGTGTGCTCAACCTGATTGATTCCAACCACATTGAGCTCAATGTGCTTTTGGGCAGGAAGTGACCAAACATGGATATCAGGAGACCTAAAAGGACAGCTGAGGGTATGGGAGTTGGATGATCCAGGTGGAGTTGTGTTGCAACGAATGCCTGTGCTGCTGCTTTGGGCAGTTGCTATTCACAACCACACTATGTCCCCTAGGTGTCCCATCCACTTTCAGACATATGTTCTGCCAGAGGTTTTGGATTCCATGGCAGCTGGAAGTGGCTTGGACACTGAACTTCACTATGGCTCTGGAGTTATTAGCGCCTTGAGTGAGGATCTCCATCTTTATTTTGTGTGTGTGCTCAACATTCGTGATCCCATTACCCTGGGCTCAATCGGCATTTAATAGGATGTGTCCAAACAGGGTTTCTAGGAAACCTGGAAGGACAGCTGATTGTATGTGAAGCGAATTAGGCCGGAGGTGTTGTTTTGGCATTAGGAGGCCTGCGCTGCTGCTTCGGTAAGTTGCCATTCACAAACACACTGAGTTCCCTAGGTGGCACATCCAGTGTTCCACATATGTGCTGCCAGAGCACTTGGTTTCCATGGCAGCTGAAACTGGCTTGGGCATTGAACTTCCCTCTGTCTGTGGAGTTTAGAGCACCTTGAGTGTGAATCTCCATCTTTGTTTTGTGAGTGTGCTCAACCTGCTTGATTCCATCACACTGGGCTCAACGGGCATTGGACAGGAAGTGACCAAACAGGGTTTCCGGGAGCTCAGCCATGACAGCTGAAGGTATGTGAAGTGAATGAGCCAGGTGGAGATGTTTGGCACTGGAAGGCCTGTGTTGCTCTTTCTTGCAGTTGCCATTCACCATTACACTGAGTACCCTAGATGTCACATCCACTTTCAGACATATGTACTGCCAGAGCTTTTGGTTGCCATGGCAGCTGGAAATGGCTTTGATGCTGAAATCCTCTCTGGCTCTGGAATTTTCAACGTTTTGAGTGGGGATCTCCATCTTTTTTCTGTGCGTATGCTGAACATGCTTGATTCCATCACATGGGGCTCAATCGGCATTGAACAGGAATTGTTCAATCAGGGTCTCTGATAGACCAGTAAGGACAGCCGATGGTATGTGATTTGACTGATGAAGTTAAAGTTTTTCTGGATTGGAAAAGCTGTGCTGCTACTTCGTGCAGTTGCAATAACCACCACACTGAGTTCCCCAGGTGTCACATCCACTTTCAGATATATGTGCTGCCAGAAACTTGGTTTCCATGGCAGCTAAAAATGGCTTGGGCGCTGAATTTCTCTCTGGCTCTGGAATTTTTAGCGCATTGAGTGAGGATATCCATCTTTGTTTTGTGTGGGTGTTCAATTTGCTTGATTCCGTTATCATGGTTTCAATGGGCATTAAAAAAGGGGTCCAAACACGGTGTCTGGGAGACATACTAGGACAACTGATAAAATCTGAAGTGAATGACTCAGGTGGAGTTATTTTGGCACTGGAAGTCCTGTGCTGCTAATTCGGGCAGTTTCCATTCACCACCTCACTGAGTTTAATTCTTGTCACATCCATTTTCAGACATATGTGCTGCCAGAGCACTTGGTTTCCATGGCAGGTGTAAATATCTTGGGTTCTGAACTTATAACTGGCTGTGGAGTTTTACGTGCCTTGTTTGAGGATCTCCACCTTTTTTTTAAGTGTGTGCTCCACCTACATCATTCCATTATCTGGGCTATGTATTTGGAACAAAAGTGTCCAAACAGGGTTTCTGGGAGACCTGCTAGGGCAGCTGATGATATGTGAAGGGAATGAGTCAGATGGAGTTGTTTTGGCCTTGGAAGACCTGTGCTACTGCTTAGGGCAGTTATCATTCAATACCACACTGAGTTCTCCAAGCGTCACATCCAATTTCAGACATATGTGCTGCCAGAGCACTTGGTTTCCATGGCACCTGCAAATGGCTTGAGTGCTGAACTTCTCTCTGGCTGTGGAGTTTAAGTGGCTTGAGTAAGGATCTACATCTTTGTTACGTGTGAGTGCTCAGCATGCCTCATTCCATCACACTGTACTGAATAGGCACTGGACAGCAATTGAGCAAACAGGGTTTTCGCGAGGCCTGCTATGACAGTTGATGGTAATTGAAGTTCCTGAACCAGATGGAGTTGTTTTGGCACTGGAAGAGCTGTGCTGCTGCTTCGGGCAGTTGCCATTCACCACCAAATTTAGATCCCCAAGTGTCACATCCACTTTCAGACATATGTGCTGCCAGAGCACTTGTTTTGCAAGGCAACTGGAAATGCTTGAGCACTGATCTCTCTGGCTGTGACGTTTTCGTGCTTTGAGTGAGAAACTCCACCTTTTTTTCTGTGTGTCCTCCACCTACTTGATTCCATAATGCTGGGCTTTGAATATTGGAAAGCAAGTGACCAAACAGGGTTTCCTAGATAGCTGCCGGGACAGCTGATGGTATGGGAGGTGAATGAGCCAGGTGAAGTTGTCTTGGCCCTGAAAGACATGTGCTGCTGCTTTGAGCAATTACCGTTCAACACCACAATGAGTTGCCTAGCTTATCAGCCGCTTTGAGAGTTCGTGCTTCCAGAACACTTAGTTTCCATGGCAGCTGGAAATGGCTTGGGAGCTGAACTTCTCTCTGGCTCTGGAGTTATGAGCGCCTTGAGTGAGGATCTCCATCCTTGTTTTATGTGTGTGCTGAAACTGCTTGATTCTTTTTCACTGGTGTCAATGGGCATTGGACAGGAAGTGAGCAAACATGTTTTCAGGAGACCTGCAAGGACAGCTGAAGGTAATTGATGTGAATGAGGCAGTTGGAGTTGTTCTGGCACTGGAAGACCTATCAGGCTGCCTTGGACAGTGGCCATTCAACACCACACTGAGTTTCCTCGGTGGCACATCCAGTGGTAAACATATGTGCTGCCAGAGTACTAGGTTTCCATGGCAGCTGAAATTAGCTTCTGCCTTAAACTTCCCTGTGAGGAATTTTGAGCACCTTGAGTGTGAATCTCCATCTTTGTTTTGTGAGTGTGCTCAACCTGCTTGATTCCATCACACTGGGCTCAACGGGCATTGGACAGGAAGTGACCAAACATGGTTTCCGGGAGATCAGCCATGATAGCTGATGGTATGTGAAGTGAATGAGCCAGGTGGAGATGTTTGGCACTGGAAGGCCTGTGCTGTTGTTTCATGCAATTGCCATTCACCACCACACTTTGTTCCCTAGGTGTCCCATCCACTTTCAGACATATGTGCTTCCAGAGCATTTGGTTGCCATGGCAGCTGGAAATGGCTTTGCTGCTGAACTCCTCTCTTGCTCTTGAATTTTCAGCGTTTTGCGTAAGGATCTCCATCTTTTTTCTTTGCATGCTGAACATGCATGATTTGATCACACGAGGCTCAATTGGCATTGAACAGGAAGTGTTCAAACAGGGTATCTGGTAGACTTGTAAGGAGAGCTGATGGTATGTGATTTGACTGATGTGAGTCGAGTTTTTCTGAAACTGGAAAAGCTGTGCTGCTATTTTGGGCAGTTGCAATTCACCACCACACTGAATTCCCCAGGTGTCACATCCACTTTCTGATATATGTGCTGCCAGAGCACTTGGTTTCCACGGCAGTTGGAAATGGCTTGGGCGCTAAACTTGTTCTTTGGTTCTGGAATTTTTAGCGCATTGAGTGATGATCTGTTTTGTGTGTGTGCTCAACATGTTTGATTCCATTCCCTTGGGCTCAATAGGCATTGGACAGTAAGTGACCAAACAACGTTGCCGGGAGACCTGCTAGGAGAGCTGATTTTATGTGAAGTAACTGACCCTGTTGGAGTTGTTTTGGCACTGGAAGGCCTCTGCTACTGCCTCGGGCTGTTGCTATTCACCACCTAAATGTTTTTCCCAGGTTTCACCTCCACTTTCAGACATATGTGCTGCCAGATCACTTGTTTCCAAGGCAGCTGCAAACAACTAGGCTTCTGAACTATTCTCTTGTTGTCGAGTTTTGTGTGGGGGATCAACCTGCATGTTTAATCCCATTAGGCTCAATGGTCACTGGACAAAAAATGAGCAAACAGGGTTTCTGGGAGACCTAACAAGAGAGCAGATAGTATGTGACATGAATGAGGCCTTGGTTTCCATGTAGCTGCAAATGGCTTGGGCGCTCAATTTCCCTCTGGATATCAAGTTTTGAGCACCTTGAGTGAGGATTTCCATCTTTGTTACATGTGTGGGTGTTCAGACAGCCTGATTCCATCACACTGGGCTGAGTGGGCTTTGGACAGAAAGTGACCAATTAAGGTATGCAGGAAACCTGATAGGACTGCTGATTCTATATGAGTTGAATGAGCCAGGTGGAGTTGTTTTGGCACTGGAAGACCTGTGCTGCTCTTTCAGGCAATTGCAATTCACTACCACACTGAGTTCTCTAGATGTCGCAGCCGCTTTCAGACATATGTGCTGCCAGAGCACTTGGTTTCCATGGCAGCTGGAAATGGCTTGGGCACTAAATTTCTCTCTTGCGGTGGAGTTTTTGGCGCCTTAATGAGGATCTCCTCCATGTTTTCTGCTGGTTTTCAGCCAGCTTGATTCCATTGCACTGGGCTCTGTTGTCATTGGACATGAAGTGATCAAACAGGATTTCTGGGAGACTTGCAGGGCAGCTCATTCTATGTGTAGTGAATGAGCCAGATAGAGTTGTTTTGCCACTGGAAGATCTGTGCTGCTGCTTCATGCAGTTGCCATTCACCACTACACTAAGTTTCCCAGTTGTCACAGCCACTTTCATACATATGTGCTGCCAGAGCACTTGGTTTCCATGGTAGGTGGAAATGGGTTGTGCTTTGAATGTCTCTCTGGATGTTGGCTTTTGAGAGCCTTGAGTGAAGATCTCCATTTTTGTTTAGTGTGTGTGCTCAACCTGTGTGTTTCCAACCCATTGGGCTCAATGCTCATTGGACACAAAGTGACCAAACAGGATTTCCGGGAGACCTGCTAAGAGAGCTGATTGTATGTGAAGTGAATCAGACTCATGGAGTTGCTTTCGCATTGGAAGGCCTGTGCTACTGCTTCGGGCAGTTGCCATTCACCACCACCTAAATGATTTTCCCAGGTTTCAATCCACTTTCAGACATATATGCTGTCAGATCACTTGTTTCCAAGGCAGCTGCAAAAGGCTAGGGTGCTGAACTTTTCTCTGGTTCTCAAAATTTAGCGCCTTGAGTGAGGATCTCCATCTTTGTTTAGTGCAGTTTGATTCTTTCAAATTTTGCTAAATTGGCATTGGACAGGAAGTGACTAAACATGGTTTCTTGGACACCTGCTAGGACAGTTGGTTGCATGAGAAGTGAATGAGCCAGGCAGAGTTGTTTTGGTACTATAAGACCTGTGCTGCTTCAGGCAGTTTCCTTTCACCACAACACTGAGTTCCCTAGGTGTCACATCCACTTTCAGACATAAGTGCTGCCAGAGCACTTGGTTTCCATGGCAGCTGGAAATGGCTTGGGCGCTGAACTTCTCTCTGGCTCTGGATTTTTTCGCGCCTTGTGTGAGGATCTCCATTTATGTTTACTGTGTGTTCTCAACCTACTTGATTGCATCACACTGGGCTCAATTGGCAGTGGAGAGGAAGTGACCAAACAGGTTTTTTGGGAGACCTGTCAGGATAGCTGTGATGGTATGTGAAGTGAATGAGCCAACTGGAGTTGTTTTGGCACTGGAAGACCTGTGCTGATTTTTCGAGCAGCCTCCATTCACCACAACACTGAGTTTCCTAGGTGTCACATCCATTTTCAGACATCTGTGCTGACACGGCACTTGGTTTCCATAGCAGCTGAAACTGGCTTGGGCGCTGAAATTCTCTCTGACTTTGGATTTTTTCGCGCCTTTGTTAGGATTTCCATCTATGTTTTCTGTGTGTGCTCAACCTGCTTGATTCCATCCCCATGGGCTCAATGGGCATTGGACCGGAAGTGACCACACATGGTTTCTGGGAGTCCTGCTAGGACAGCTGATGGTAGGTGAAGTGAATGAGCCAGTGGAGTTGATTTCACACTGAAGACCTGTGCTCATGCTTGTTGTAGTTGCCATTCACCATTACACTGTGTTCCCTAGGTACCACATCCTCTTTCAGACTTATATGCTGTCAGAGCACTTGGTTTCCATGGCAGTTGTAAATGGGGAGACTCGCAAGATGGCCGACATAGGAGAAAGACTGTGAGGGAGCTCAAAGACAGAGAGGGCTAGAACGTGACAAAAGCGTAAGTGGAGCAGCATAGAACTATAGGTAGAAGAACGTGAAGTCCCCTGGACAGTGTGGAGCCAAAAAAATCCACACAACTCGGAAGAGCAACCAGGGAAAAACAAAACAAAGGGCAGGGAAGACGACTTTCCACTCCTGACCTGCTGAGTCACCTTTGAGTGCAGCTGCTGAAAGCCGCAGACAACCCGCAGACCGACCCGCAGATGCTGTGGCCGTGAGGACCAGCAGTGATTGGGACCCGCTGGCATCTGCTCACCCTGGTCACCAGGACCCGCCAGGACCTTCGCCCGCTGCAGACATCAGGACCTGAAGTCATCGGGACCTGCCGGCATTTGCCCACCCTGGTCGCCAAGCCCCGCCGGGACCTGCACCAGCCGCAGTAGCCAGGAAACATACCCGCGGCGAGGGTTCCCACCAGAGGAAGAGGCAGACTGCAAGAACCTGAGGTTTGAGTGAGTTGGCTGGGGACAGTGGTTGGTTGGAGGCTCCGGGAGTTGGCCCACCAGCGGCATGCACAGAGCCTGAACACAATTGGTGCTTGTCTCCCCGCCCCCCCCCCCGACTCCAGCGTCTAGGGACACAGGGCGAGTGCCTTGAAACTGCCAAAACTGTGTCTGGGAGGCGACGCACAGTGGTCCTGTGCACTGAGGAGAAAGGCAAAAGGCACACTGAATACTCCCCCGTGCCTTTGCGGTCTGGCACTCAGCTGGGCGGTGCTATCCCACAGGAACCCAAGCACACCTCTGGGCTGGGCAGTCCCGTGCTAGCGCTGGGGCGGTCGGTCCCCTGCAAGCGCTGGGGTGGGCGGGCCTGTGCAGGAGGCGCTTCCATGGAGCACCTGGAACAGCCCACGCCCTATAGTCCCGTGCTTGGGAGACGCACCAGGAGAGCTCTGCAGAGCCGCTTGCAGGAGGCGTTCCCAGAGAGCACCTGGAACCTCCATGCCCTGCAGTCCCTGGCACTGGGGACACACCAAGAAAACACCTAGAATCCTCCAAGCCCTGTGATCCCGCGCACTGGGGGTGCGCACAGAGAGTGCCTTCACTCCCCCACGCCCTGTGGTAGCATACCTGTAGGGGACGAGCTGAGAATGCGCTTGGAATCCGCTGGGCCCTGGAAGTGGCGCCCTGAGGTCCAGTGTTCTGGAGACACATCAAAAGTGCCTTGAAAATTCCCACACCCTGCTACTCCACTCCTGCAGACTCTGATCTCTACAGGATAGTGCTTGGAGACCCCTCAGCACACTGGTGCCTAGGTCTCTCAAAAAGCAAACACTAACACAATGGGAAGAAATACCAGAAAAGGTAATGATCCAGATGAGAGTGCCAACACCCTACCAATAAAGGATCAAAAGCCAATGTCTATTTCGGAGATGTGAGATGAAGACATAGAAGATCTACCAGACAAGGAATTCAAAAAAATAATGTTAAAATATGTCAGAGACAATGAGAAGAACTGGGAGGACTTCAAGGAATTCAAGAACCACATAACCTCAGAAATACAACAAATGACAAGTAAAATCCTTGACTTAGAGCACAAAATTGAGAGCCTAACCAACAGAACAAATACAGCAGAAGAGAGGATCTCTGAAACGGAAGACACACAAAACGAACATACGCGGTTCATTAAACAGCTGGAGACAAGTCTGAACAAAGCCAATAAGACGGTACAAGAAATGAAAGACAACATTGCAGCTGATGGTATGTGAAGTTCATGAGCCAGGTTGAGTTGTTTTCGCACTGGAGAGCTGCACTGCTGCTTCAGGCAGTTGTCATTCACCAACACACAGAGTTCCCCAAGTGTTGCCTCCCAGCCACTTTCAGAAATGTGTGCTGCCAGAGCACTTGGTATCCATGGCAGCTGGAAATGGCTTGGGTGCTGAACTTGTCTCTGGCTTTGGAGTTTTGAACGCCTTGAGTTAGGATCTCCATCTTTGTTTTTTGTGGGTGCTCAACCTGTTTGATTACATCACACTGGTTCAATGGGCATTGGACAGAAACGAATCAAACAGGGTTTCCGGGAGCCCTGCAAGGAGAGTTGATGGTATGTGAAGTGAATGAGTTAGGAGGTGTTGTTCTGTCACGGGACGAGCTGTGCTGCTGCTTTGAGCATTTGCCATTCACCACCACACTACCTTCCACAAGTGTCACCTCCCAGCCACTTTCAGAAATATGTGCTGCCAGAACTCTTTGCTTCTGAAGCAGCTGGACACGGCTTGGGCGCTGAACTACTCTCTGGCTGTGGAGCTTTCAGCGCCCTGAGTGAGGATTGCCATCTTTGTTTTGTGTTCGGGCTCAACCTGCTTGATTCCATCACCCTTGTTTCAATTGGCATTGGAGCTGTTTTGGCACTGGAAGGGCTGTACTGTTGTTTCAGGCAGTTGCCATTCACCACCACACTAAGTTCTCAAAGTGTCACATTCCAGCCACTTTCAGACATATGTGCTGCCACGACACTTGATTTCCATGACAGCTAGGAATGTCTAGGGTGCTGAGGTTCTCCCTGGCTGTGTAGATTTGAGCGCCTTGAGTGAGTATCTCCATCTTTGCTTTGTGTGTGTGCTCAGCCTGCTTGATTCCATCTCCCTGGCTAAATGGGCATTGGAAAGGAAGTGACCAAACAAGGTTGCAGGAAGGTCTGCAGGGACAGCTGATGGTACGTGAAGTGAAGGAGCGAGTTGGAGTGTTATGTTCATGTTCAGACATGTGTGTTGTCAGAGCACTTGGTTTCCATTGTAGCTGGAAATGGCAGGGCACCGAAATCTTCTCTGGCTGTGCAGTTTTATATGAATTCTGTGAGGATCTCCGTAACACTGGGCTCAATAGGCATTGGACAGAAGGGACCAAACAAGATTTCCCAGAGACCTGATTGGACAGCTGATGGTATGTGAAGTGAATGACCCAGGTGCATTTGTTTTGCCACTGGACGAACTGTTCTTCTGCTTTTTGGGGCAGTTGCCATTCACCACCACACTGTTTTCTCAAGTGTCACATCCAATTACAGACATATGTGCTGCAACAGTAATTGGTTTCCATGTAAACTGGAAAAGGCTTGAGCGCTGAATTCATCTGTGACTGTTGAGTTTTACATGAATTCTGTGAGGATCCCCATCTTTGTTTTGTGAGTGTGCTCAAACTGCTTGATTGTATCCACCTGGGCTCAATGGGCATTTGACAGGAAGTGACCAACCAGGATTTGGGGGAGACCTGCAGGGACTCCTGTTGGTATGTGAAGTGAATGAGCCAGGTTGAGCTGCTTTGGCAGTGGAAAAGCTGTGCTGCTGCTTTGGGCAGTTGTCATTTAACAATCCACTGTGTTCCCTAGGTGTGACAGCCACTTTCAGACATATGTGCAGCCAGAGCACTTGGTTTCCATGGCAGCTGGAAATGGCTTGGGCACTGAACTTATATCGTGTTGTTGAGGTTGTCACGCCTTGAGTGAGGATCTACTTCTTTGTTTAGTGCGGTTGCTGAACCTCCAGATTACATCACATTGAGCTCAATGGGCATTAGACAGGAAGTGACCAAACAGGGTTTCCGGTGAAGTGAATGAGCCAGGAGGAGTTTTTTTGGCACTAAAACATATGTGGCGCTGCTAACGGTAGAGACCACTCAACACCACACTGAGTTCCTCAAGTATCACATTCGCTTTCAGACAAATGTGTTGCCAGAGCACTTGGTTTCCATAGCATCTGGAAATTGGTTGGGGACTGAAATTCTCTCTGGCTCAAGAAATTTATGTGCATTGAGTGTTAATCTCCAACTTTGTTTTGTGTGTGTGCTCAACCTGATTGATTCCAACTGATTGAGCTCAATGTGCTTTGGGCAGGAAGTGACCAAACATGGATTCAGGGATACCTAAAGGGACAGCTGAGGGTATGGGAGTTGGATGATCCAGGCAGAGTTGTTTTGCAACAGGAATGCCTGTGCGGCTGCTTTGGACAGTTGCTATTCACAACCACACTATGTCCCTTAGGTGTCCCATCCACCTTCAGACATATGTGCTTCCAGAGCATTTGGATTCCATGGCAGCTGGAAGTGGCTTGGACGCTGAACTTCTCTCTGGCTCTGGAGTTATTAGCGCCTTGAGTGAGGATCTCCATCTTTATTTTGTGTGTGTGCTCAACATTCGTGATCCGATTACCCTGGGCTCAATCGGCATTTAACAGGATGTGTCCAAACAGGGTTTTCTAGGAAACCTGGAAGGACAGATGATTGCATGTAAAGTGAATTAACCCGGAGGTGTTGTTTTGGCATTAGAAGGCCTGTGCTGCTGCTTCGGGAAGTTGCCATTCACCAAAACAATGAGTTCCCTATTTGGCACATCAAGTGTTCCACATATGTGCTGCCAGAGCACTTGGTCTCCATGGCAGCTGAAACTGGCTTGGGCATTGAACTTCCCTCTGTCTGTGGAGTTTTGAGCACCTTGAGTGTGAATCTCCATCTTTGTTTTGTGAGTGTGCTCAACCTGCTTGATTCCATCACACTGGGTTCAACGGGCATTGGACTGGAAGTGACCAAACAGGGTTTCCGGGAGCTCAGCCATGACAGCTGAAGGTATGTGAAGTGAATGAGCCAGGTGGAGATGTTTGGCACTGGAAGGCCTGTGCTGCTCTTTCAGGCAGTTGCCATTCACCACTACACACAGTTTCCTAGATGTCACGTCCACTTTCAGACATATGTGCTGCCAGAGCATTTGGTTGCCATGGCAGCTGGAAATGGCTTTGATGCTGAAATCCTCTCTGGGTCTGGAATTTTCAACGTTTTGAGTGGGGATCTCCATCTTTTTTCTGTGCGTATGCTGAACATGCTTGATTCCATCACACAGGGCTCAATCGGCATTGAACAGGAATTGTTCAAACAGGGTCTCTGGTAGACCAGTAAGGACAGCCGATGGTATGTGATTTGACTGACGAAGTTAAAGTTTTTCTGGACTGGAAAAGCTGTGCTGCTACTTCGGACAGTTGCAATTCACCACCACACTGAGTTCCCCAGGTTTCACATCCACTTTCAGATACATGTGCTGCCAGAGCACTTGATTTCCATGGCAGCTAAAAATGGCTTGGGCGCTGAATTTCTCTCTGGCTCTGGAATTTTTAGCGCATTGAGTGAGGATATCCATCTTTGTTTTGTGTGGGTGTTCAATTTGCTTGATTCTGTTATCATGGTTTCAATGGGCATTAAACAAGGGGTCCAAACAGGGTGTCTGGGAGACATACTAGGACAACTGATAAAATCTGAAGTGAATGACTCAGGTGGAGTTATTTTGGCACTGGAAGTCCTGTGCTGCTAATTCGGGCAGTTTCCATTCACCACCTCACTGAGTTTAATTCTTGTCACATCCATTTTCAGGCATATGTGCTGCCAGAGCACTTGGTTTCCATGGCAGGTGTAAATATCTTGGGTTCTGAACTTATAACTGGCTGTGGAGTTTTATGTGCCTTGAGTGAGGATCTCCACCTTTTTTTAAGTATGTGCTCCACCTACATCATTCCATCATCTGGGCTATGGATTTGGAACATATGTGACAAAACAGGGTTTCTGGGAGACCTGCTAGGGCAGATGATGATATGTGAAGTGGATGAGTCAGATGGAGTTGTTTTGGCAGTGGAAGACCTGTGCCTCTGCTTAGGTCAGTTATCATTCAATACCACACTGAGTTCTCCAAGTGTCATATCCACTTTCAGACATATGTGCTGCCAGAGCACTTGGTTTCCATGGTAGCTGGAAATGGCTTGAGCACTGATCTTCTCTGGCTGTGGCGTTTTCTTGCCTTGAGTGAGATACTCCACCTTTGCTTTCTGTGTGTCCTCCACCTAGTTGATTCCAAAACACTGGGCTTTGGATATTGGAAAGCAAGTGACCAAACAGGGTTTCTGGGAGAACTGCTAAGACAGCTGATGGTATGGGAGGTGAATGAGCCAGGTGGAGTTGTTTTGGCACTGGAAGATATGTGCTTCTGCTTTGAGCAATTACCGTTCAACACCACAATGAGTTGCCTAGCTTATCAGTCACTTTGAGACATCTGTGCTTCCAGAACACTTAGTTTCCTTGGCAGCTGGAAATGGCTTGGGAGCTGAACTTCTCTCTGGCTCTGGAGTTATGAACGCCTTGAGTGAGGATTTCCATCCTTATTTTGTGTGTGTGCTGTAACTGCTTGATTCTTTTTCACTGGTGTCAATGGGCATTGGACGGGAAGTGAGCAAACATGGTTTCAAGACACCTGTAAGGACAGCTGAAGGTAATTGAAGTGAATGAGGCAGGTGGAGTTGTTTTGGCACTGGAGACCTATCAGGCTGCCTTGGACTGTTGCCATTCAACACCACACTGAGTTTCCTAGGTGGCACATCCAGTGTTAAATATATGTGCTGCCAGAGTACTAGGTTTCCATGGCAGCTGAAATTGGCTTGGGCCTTAAACTTCCCTCTGTCTGAGGAGTTTTGAGCACCTTGAGTGTGAATCTCCATCTTTGTTTTGTGTGGGTGCCCAATCTGCTTGATTCCATTCCATAGGGCTCAACGGGCATTGGACAGGAAGTGACCAAACAGGGTTTCCTGGCACTCAGCCATGATAGCTGATGGTATGTGAAGTGAATGAGCCAGGTGGAGATGTTTGGCACTGAAAGGCCTGTGCTGTTGCTTTATGCAATTGCCATTCACCACCACACTGAGTTCCCTAGGTGTCCCATCCACTTTCAGACATATGTGCTGCCAAAGCATTTGGTTGCCATGGCAGCCGGAAACAGCTTTGATCCTGAACTACTCTCTTGCTCTTGAATTTTCAACATTTTGCGTAAGGATCTCCATCTTTTTTCTTTGCGCATGCTGAACATGCTTGATTTGATCACACGGGGCTCAATTGGCATTGAACAGGAACTGTTCAAACAGGGTATCTGGTAGACCTGTAAGGAGAGCTGATGGTATGTGATTTGACTGATGTGGGTCGAGTTTTTCTGAAACTGGAAAAACTGTGCTGCTATTTCGCGCAGTTGCAATTCACCACCACACTGAGTTTCCCAGGTTTCACATCCACTTTCAGATAGTTGTGCTGCCAGAGCACTTGGTTTTCATGGCAGCTGCAAATGGCTTGGGCGCTCAACTTCTCTCTGGATATCGAGTTTTGAGCACCTTGAGTGATGATTTCCATCCTTGTTAAGTGTGTTTATGTTCAGACAGCCTGATTTCATCACACTGGGCTGAGTGGGCTTTGGACAGAAAGTGACCAAATAGGGTATGCAGGAAACCTGATAGGACTGTTGAATCTCTATGAATTGAATGAGCCAGGTGGAGTTGTTTTGGCACTGGAAGACCTGTGCTGCTGTTTCAGGCAATTGCAATTCACTACCACACTGAGTTCTCTAGATGTCGCAGCCGCTTTCAGACATATGTGCTGCCAGAGCACTTGGTTTCCATGGCAGCTGGAAATGGCTTGGGCACTAAATTTCTCTCTTGCAGTGGAGTTTTTGGCGCCTTAATGAGGATCTCCTCCATGTTTTGTGTTGGTTCTCAGCCAGCTTGATTCCATTGCACTGGGCTCTCTTGTCATTGGACATGAAGTGATCAAACAGGGTTTCCGGGAGACTTGCGAGGACAGCTCATTCTATGTGTAGTGAATGAGCCAGATGGAGTTATTTTGCCACTGGAAGACCTGTGCTGCTGCTTCATGCAGTTGCCATTCATCACTACACTGAGTTCCCCAGATGTCACAGCCACTTTCATACATATGTGCTGCCAGAGCACTTGGTTTCCATGGTAGGTGGAAATGGGTTGTGCGTTGAGTGTCTCTCTGGATGTTGGGTTTTGAGCACCTTGAGTGAAGATCTCCATCTTTGTTTAGTGTGTGTGCTCAACCTGTATGTTTCCATCCCATTGGGCTCAATGCTCATTGGACACAAAGTGACCAAACAGGATTTCTGGGAGACCTGCTAAGAGAGCTGATTGTATGTGAAGTGAATCAGACTCGTGGAGTTGCTTTCGCATTGGAAGGCCTGTGCTACTGCTTCGGGCAGTTGCCATTCACCACCACCTAAATGATTTTCCCAGGTTTCACATCCACTTTCAGACATATATGCTGTCAGATCACTTGTTTCCAAGGCAGCTGCAAAAGGCTAGGGTGCTGAACTTTTCTCTGGTTTTTTGAAATTTAGCGCCTTGAGTGAGAATCTCCATCTTTGTTTAGTGCAGTTTGATTCTTTCAAATTTTGCTAAGTTGGCATTGGACAGAAAGTGACTAAACATGGTTTCTTGGACACCTGCCAGGACAGCTGATTGCATGAGAAGTGAATGAGCCAGGTGGAGTTGTTTTGGTACTGGAAGACCTGTGCTGCTGCTGCTGGCAGTTTCCATTCACCACAACACTGAGTTCCCTAGGTGTCACATCCACTTTCAGATATATGTGCTGCTAGAGCACTTGGTTTCCATGGCAGCTGGAAATGGCTTGGGCGCTGAACTTCTCTCTGACTCTGGATTTTTTCGCGCCTTGTGTTAGGATCTCCATTTATGTTTACTGTGTGTTCTCAACCTGCTTGATTCCATCCCCCTGGGCTCAATGGGCATTTGACAGGAAGTGACCACTCAGGGTTTCTGGGAGTCCTGCTAGGACAGCTGATGGTATGTCAAGTGAATGAGCCAGTGGAGTTGTTTTCGCACTGAAGACCTGTGCTCATGCTTCTTGCAGTTGCCATTTACCACTACACTGTGTTCCCTAGGTATCACATCCTCTTTCAGACTTATATGCTGTCAGAGCACTTGGTTTCCATGGCAGTTGAAAATGGCTTGGGCGGTGAAATTCTCTTTGCATTTTGAGATTTTAGCGCCTTTAGTGAGAATTTCCGTGATTCTTTAGTGCAGCTGCTCTAACTGTTTGATTCCTTCAAGCTTTGGTCAATTGGTTTTTGGGAGGAACTGACAAAACAGGGTTTCTGTGAGACCTGCTAGGACAGCTGATGGTATGTGTAGTGAATGAGCCAAGTGGAGTTTTTTGTCAGGGGAAGACGTATGCTGCTGCTTCGGGCAGTTGCCATTTACCACCATAATGAGTTTGCTAGGTGTCCCACCCACTTTCAGACATATGTGCCTCCAGAACACTGGGTTTCCATAGCAGCTGGAAATGGCTTTGGCTCTGAACTTCTCTGGGTCTGGAGTTTTGAGCGCCTTCAGTGAGGATCTCCATCATTGTTTTGTGTGTGGTTCAACCTGCTTGATTCCATCCCCCTGGGCTGAATGGGCATTGGACAGGAAGTCATCTAACAAGGTTTCGGTGAGATCTGCTATGACAGCTGATGGTATGTGAAGTGAATGAGTCAGGTGGAGTTTTATTGGCACTGGAAGACCTGTGCTGCTGCTTCCAACAGCTGCCATTCACCACCACACTGAGTTCCCTAGATGTCACATCCACTTTCAGACATATGTGCTGCCAGAGCACTTGGTTTCCATGAGGGTGGAAATGGCTTAGGCGCTGAAGTTCTCTCTGGCTGTGAAATTTTGAGCACCTTGAGTGAGGATCTCCATGTTTGTTTTGTGTTGGTGTTCAACCTGCTTGATTCCATCACACTGGGCTAAAAGGGCATAGGACAGGAAGGGACCAACATGATATCCGAGAGATCTGCTGTGACAGCTGATGGTTTGTGACGTGAATGACCAGTGGAGTTCTTTTTTTTTTTTTAAATTTTTTTATTAAATATATTCATTAATTAGATTGTGTTGTAATTACATAGAATCTGGGATTCTACCCCCTCCCTCCCCCCATTGTGGGTTCCTCTACCCCGCTGCATAACCATAGTTCAAGTTTAGTTGAATTTCCCTCCCTGCAAGTATTTGCCAAGCATAGAGTCCAACATCCCATAGTCCAGACAACTCCAACTACTTATTGGGACGACCCTCTCTGGTCTGAGCGCAAAGTCAGCAGAGTATCGTCCCGTTCAAATAAAAGCAGTAATATACCATCTGCAACAATTAACATCCTTATGGAATTAATTGACATGATATTGAGCAGTCAACATGTTAAAAATAAATGCGATTTCTTAACCACTTTCTGTGACCCCCCATTCACAGTTCAATTTTAGTTAATATACTACAAATGACATAATATCCATAACATAACATGATATGCTTAACATCATATCATATTAAATTAAGGCAAACATGTGGTATTTAACCTTTTGGGATTGGTTCATTTCCCTTAGCATTATGGTTTCCAGTTTGGCCCATTTGGCCACAAAGAACTGCATTTTGTTTTTTTTAATAGCTGAGTAGTATTCCATGGAGTAGGTTAACCATAGCTTTCTTATCCAATCCTCTGTTGATGGGCATTTTGGCTGCTTCCATGTTTTTGCAATTACTGATTGTGCTGCTATGAACATAGGAGTGCATGTTGGTTTCTCATAAAACAAGTGTTCTGGATATATTCCTAGGAGTGCTATAGCTGGGTCATACGGTATGTCGATTTTGATTTGTTTGAATATTCTCCATAGTGATTGCCATAGAGGCTGTACCAATCTGCAGCCCCACCAGCAGTGGAGAAGGGTTCCTTTTTCCCCACAACCTCGCCAGCAAATGTTGTTGGCGTTTTTCATGTGGGCCACCCTTACTGGCGTTAGGTGGTATTTCATTGATGTTTTACTTTGGATTTCCCTTATTGCCAGGGAGCTTGAGCATATTTTCTTATGTTTATTTGCCATTTGGGATTGTTCCTTTGTGAAATGTCTGCGCATTTCCAGTGCCCATTTCTTGAGTGGCTTGTTAATTTTGGTGTTTTGGCTGTTTTCTAATTCTTTGTATACTCTGGAGATTAGTCCTCTATCACCTATGTAGTGCACGAAGATCTTCTCCCATACTGTGGGCTGCTTTTTTACTTTGTTGATTGGTTCCTTTGCTGTGCAGAAGCTTCTTAGTTTGATGACGTCCCATTTGTTTATTTTGGTCTTGATTTCTACTGCTTTTGGTGTCCTTCTTAGGAAGTAGGGACCTACCCCTAGATCTTGCAGAGTATTTCCAACATTTTCTTCCAAAAGTTTGAAGGTTTCTGGATGCAGGTTTAGATCTTTTATCCATTTAGATTTGATCTTAGTATATGGTGAGAGATGTGGGTCTTTTTGTTTCTGTAGGCTATCAGCCAGTTGTCCCAACAGCATTTATTGAACAGACCTTCCCATTTGCCTGGATTATCGTTTGTCCTTTATCAAAGATTATTTGACTGTATCTGTTTGGGTTCCCTTCTGGTGTTTCTATTCTGCTCCATTGATCTTCTTCTCTATCTTTGTGCCAGTATCAGGCTGTTTTGATAACCACTGCCCTGTAGTATGTCCAGAGGTCCGGGACTGTGATGCCCCCTGCTAACTTCCTGTTCTTGAGAAAAATTCTAGCTATTCGTGGTTATTTTGTGTTTCCAGATGAACCTTTGGGTCATTGTTTCCAGTTCCATGAAGAATGTTTTGGGCAATTTGATTGGAATTGCATTGAATGTATATATTGCTTTTGGCAATATAGACATTTTAATGATATTGATTTTACCTATCCAGGAGCATGGGATGTTATTTCATCTTTTGAGGTCCTGCTTGATTTCTTTCTTAAGTAGTTTGTAGTTTTCCTCAAATAGGTCTCCTACATTTTTGGTTAGGTTGTGCTGCATTTAGTTGAAAACTTTTTTATTTCTATCTGGTTGATTTCCTCCCTTGTTTTCATGATTTCTTGTTTACCTTTGTGTGGGGGACTCATCTGCTGCTGCTTTTCCAATTCCTTAGAGGTGTGTGTTTAGTTCCTGTATTTGGCGCCTCTCTTGGGCCTTGACATGAGCTCCAATTGCGATGAGTTTACCCCATAGCACTGCTTTGGCAGTGTCCCGCAAGTTTTGGAATGTTGTGTCAGGGTTTTCATTGGTTTCCATAAATTTTTTGATCTCATCTTTAATTTCTTCCCTGACCCATTGTTCTTTCAATAGCATATTGTTCAACCTCCAAGAGTTTCTGTATTTCCTTGGCATTTTGAATTGCTGATTTCCAGTTTCATTCCGTGGTGGTCTGACAGGGTACATGGTATGATTCCTATCTTTTTGAAGTTATTTAGATTTGCTTTGTGTCCTATCATGTGGTCGATACTGGAGAAGGTGTCATGCACTGCTGAAAAAAAATGTATAATCTGTGGTCTTAGGATAAAAAGTTCTATAGATGTCTACTAAGTCCAGTTGTTCTAATGTTTGTATGAGCTCTGTTGTTTCTTTGTTGAGTTTTTGTTTTGTTGATCTGTCTATAGTTGTTAGCGAAGTGTTAAGATCGCCCACTATTGGGCCCTGCGGCGTGGCCTAGCGGCTAAAGTCCTCGCCTTGAAAGCCCCGGGATCCCATATGGGCGCCGGTTCTAATCCCGGCAGCTCCACTTCCCATCCAGCTCCCTGCTTGTGGCCTGGGAAAGCAGTCGAGGACAGCCCAATGCCTTGGGACACTGCACCCGCGTGGGAGACCCGGAGGAGGTTCCGGGTTCCCGACTTCGGATCGGCGCGCATCGGCCCGTTGCGGCTCACTTGGGGAGTGAGTCATCGGACGGAAGATCTTCCTCTCTGTCTCTCCTCATCTCTGTATATCTGGCTGTAATAAAATGAATAAATCTTTAAAAAAAAAAAAAAAAGATCGCCCACTATTATTGTGTATATCTATGTCTTCCCTTAAGTCTGTAAGTAATTGCTTCACGGAGCTAGGTGCATTGGAATTAGGTGCATATATGTTCACGATTGTAATTACTTCTTGATGGATCAGTCACTTCACCAATATATAATGCTCTTCTCTGTCCTTTTTGATGTCTATCAGCTTGAAGTCTAGGTCATCTGAGATTAGAACAGCTACGCCAGCCTTTTTTTCTCATCCATTGGCATGAAATGTCTTTTTCCATCCCTTCACTTTAAATTTCTTACAGGATTTTCTGGTTAGATGTGTCTCTTGTAGGCAACATATAGTTGGGTGCTGTTTGATCATCCATTCCATTAATCTATGCCTTTTGATTGGTGAGTTTAAGCCGTTTGTGTTTAGAGATAATATTGAGAGAAATTGATTTTGGGCTGCCATGAGTGTAAGTGTGCAAGTGTGTATTTGCGACTATTAGAGTTTCGGATTGGTTGACTTTTCTTGTATGGATTTTAGTGGGGAGGTCTTCCCATTTGCCATCTTTGATTTTGGTTTGTAGTTTTTCTTTCTGGGTTTAGCACTTTTCTGAGGAGATTTTCCAGAGCTGGTTTCGTGTTGATGTATTCTTCGAGTTTCTCTTTACTGTTCAAGTATTTGATTTCATTCTCAAATACAAATGAGAGCTTTGCTGGGTACATTATTGTTGGTTGGCAGTTGTTTTGTTTCAGGATTTGATAGGTTTTACCCCATTCTCTCCTTGCTTGGAGCGTTTCTTCTGATAGGTCGGCTGTGATCCTGATTTCCCTTCCTCTGAAAGTAATCTTATCCTTTTTTCTTACTTGTCTTAGAATGGTTTCCTTGTATTCACTTGAAGGTAGCTTGAGGACCACATGTCTGGGTGACGATTTGTTTGGATCATATCTACTGGGGGTTCTTTGTCCTTCCTGGATTTGTGCTGGATTTATATTTCCAGTATTCTGGAAGTTCTCCTGTATTATCTCATTGAGCACCCGTTGTACGCCTGTCTCCTTTTCCACTCCTTCGGGAAGGCCTATTATTCTAATATTTGATTTTTTGAGGTTGTCTTTCATTTCCTGTATGGACCTATTGGCTTTCTCTAGATTTGTCTCCAACTGTTTGATGAGCTGCTGCCTTTCATTCTGATTGTCTTCCAATTCTGATATTCTGCCCTCTGCTGTGTTCATTCTGTTGGTTAGGCTTTCAATTTTGTGCTCTATAACGAGGATTCCCTTTTTGACTTGATTTATTTCTGCAGTGATATGGTTTTCGAATACCTTAGACTCTTCCCAGCACTTTTCACTCTCTCTGATGAATTTCATCACTAGTTTCTTAAAGTCCTTATCTGCTAGTTCCTCTATGTCTTCATCTTGCAACTCAGATATTGGGATTAGTTTTTGGTTGTATTTGGAGGGAGTGCTTGATCTTTCCTCTGGGTCATTGCTTTTTTCTGATACTTCTCCTCATTGTGTTTTTGCTTCTTGTTGTTTTGTGATTTTAGCGTTGATTCAGCTGAGCCGGCTCTGGTTTGGGGTTTCCGGCTGAGCCCAGCAGGGCTTACTGCCTGAGTCACCAGCTACTTTCAGGGTCTATAGATCACAGCCCCGAGTTGGGTCAGGAGGCTTTGTGGGCCAGCCCTAGTGCCAGGCCCCTTCCCCTGTGGCTCCCTCTCAAAGGCGGTGCCCTACAGATTCACTCTGCTGAGCCGCGCCTGGGCTTTGGGTCACAAGGCTAATACAGCGGGGGTCTCTGCCTCAGTGCTGAGCCAAGACTCTCCTTCAGGGCTTGAGGTTAGCACAGCAAAGGCTCCTGCTGCTCGAAGCCTGAAATCCCCAACCCCAGGCTGGGCTGGGCTGGAAATCTCTGCGGCCCCAGTGCAGAACTCGGAAGCACTGCTCCACTGAGGGCTGCAACACCGCAGGCAGGTCTTTCGGAGTGGGCTCCTGCTGGGAAAACCTGTCCAGCCAATTCAGCTGAGCCCAGCTCGGGTCTGGCCTCTCTAGCTGAGCCCAGCTGGGGACTCCGCCCTAAAGAAGCCACTTCCTTAGCTGCACTCTCTCAACGGTGGAAGCGGATCTCTGAGAGGCACTGAGACCTTGAGGGGCACACAGACGTGCCCCCACTAGTCTGCTCCTCTGCCCAGGATGTGAGGCCCTGTCGAGCGTTGCCCAGCCTCTGGGGCTCAGTGCAAGTCCAGCAACAGGATCCACGGACTCTCCCGCAGGTACTCAGCTCGGAGCCGATACGGGGATCTCTGAGCCCGAGTCCCACAGCGCAGCTCCTGTTCCCTCTGCACTCTTCCAGAGCTGCTAGGCAGCGGGTAGGCAAGCCTCTGGGAAATCTCCCCTGCTTGTCCTCCACTTCTGCAGGGATGATGCCCCCAATGATCAGTCCAGTAGCCTCCTCTCAGGGCTCCTGCCTTCCAGGGGGCTGGTGCCCCTGTCGGTGTGGGCTCCTATCCTTCTAGCCACCTCTGTTTTCCCTGGGGCGGTTTAGCCTCTGCCGCCTTCCCCCTGCCTGGGATCGTGACTCACCAGTTTCTCGCAGCGTGCTGTATTTTCTTTCCCACTTTTTTGAGGCTGTTCCTTCACGCTGTGTAGATCTTCTTGCTTTAGTGAACTCCAGTGACCTTCTCGCTATTCTCCCTACAATTTCGCGCCTCCTGGCCTGTTTCTCTGCTGGATCGGCTCCCCCTCCTTCCCTACTCCACCCTACACCAGCTCTCTGCAGTCGGCCATCTTTAAGCACTCCCAAGAGAACTTCTTGAAGTATCATTTGTAGGGCAGGTTTGGAAGAGGCAAATTCTTTTAGCTTTTCTTTACGGTGGAAACATTTTATTTCATTTTCAAAGACAAAAGAAAGCTTTGCTGGATATGTTATTCTAGGCTGACAATTTTTTTCTGTTAGAATCTTGAATTTGGGACCAGCGGTGTGGCCTAGCGGCTAAAGTCCTCACCTTGAATGCTCAGGGATCCCATATGGGCACCGGTTCTAATCCCAACAGCTCCACTTCCCATCCAGCTCCCTGCTTGTGGCCTGGGAAAGCAGTTGAGGATGGCCCAATGCATTGGGACACTGCACCCGAGTGGGAGTCCTGGAAGATGTTCCTGGTTCCCAGCTTCGGATCGACGCGCATCGGCCCGTTGCAGCTCACTTGGGGAGTGAATCATGGGACGGAAGATCTTCCTTTCTGTCTCTCCTCCTCTCTGTATATCTGACTTTGTAATAAAATAAATAAATCTTTAAAAAAAAAAGAATCTGGAATATGTCACTCCAGTCTCTTCTTGCCTGTAGAGTTTACTCTAAGAGATCTCCTGTGAGCTTAATTGGCATTCCTTTATATGTCAATTGATTTTTTTCACGTGCACATTTAAGGATCTTTTCTTTATGTTCAATTGAAGAGACCTGGATGATCATACGTTGTGGTGAAGATCGCTTTTGATAAAGCCTGTTGGGAGTTCTGTGCCCCTCCTGGAACTTGTTTCCCAATTCTTTCTTCAGATTAGGGAAATTTTTATTTATTATTTCATTAAATACATTTGCAAACTCAGCTTCTCTTTCTGCACTTTCTGGGACTCCCACAACTCTTATATTTGGCCTCTTAATAGTGTCTTTCAATTCTTGAATACTTTCTTTGGCCTGATCCAGCTCTGCTTCCAGGTTTTTGTTTGATTCCCCCTGATGACAGGAAATGCCTTCTAATTCTGAGATTCTTTCTTCTGCTTGCTTCATTCTATTTTGGAGACTTCACTGTACTCTTAATTAGCTCTACTGTGTTCTTAATTTCTGATATACCAGCCTTGATTTGCTTTGTTGCTTTCTTAAATTCTTTGAACTCTTGCATGAGCTTCTCATTGTTGATCAGAATCTTTAAAATGAGTCTTATGGATTCTGTGTGCCCCATTTTCTCGATGTCTTCCTCAGTTAACTCTGAGGTTGGCATAGGGTTTTGCTTCTTTGCAGGGGAGTTTTCAGTAATATGCATTGTGCTTTTGTCTCTTCTTTTGTTCTTGGTCATTGCACTTCTGGTTAGCAGAGTCTTGAATTCCTTGGGGCAGGTTTCTAAGCTTTGTCACCCACAGGTCTACAATGTGATTTTACTAATTGCGGTTGGTACACAACTTTTTCCTTGCAGTCACTGTGCCACAACCTCCAGCAAGTTTCAGGTCTGGGTTCTTATGTCAGCTTTCCACCATGGTCTCCACAGCCCCAGCTCCTGGCTCACCACTCTCCACCTCCTGTGATCCCGTGCTGAGGCTGCACTGTTGTTACTGCAACCTTCCTCCCACTTTCAGTTGGAGCAGGTCCCAGGATTAGAGAGACACCAGGTGTCCTATATAATTAGGTTGTTGGTGGCGCTGATCTTGCCGTAACCTGTTGGACGTTAGGTCTGGGTGCCACACGGACCTATTTTGACCAGTATGCTGCCAGAGTCAGTAATATTTTCCTGTGCGGCCAGTGCAATCATGGACCTCAGCAAGTTCTCGCGAGATCAACACATTCGCAGTCCACTATTGTCCCCTGCAGTCCCAAAGCTATTGTCATAGTGCCCAAAATGGCGCCTGATATACCACCACTACAGTTCTTGATCCACTGGTCGTCAGTTCCAAGGGCTACCCAGACCTGTCCTGGGTGGAATCCGTAGAATGCTACGTCGTTGCAGTTCACTGAGACAGAAATGAGCTCACTCCCAGCTCAGCGCATGCTCCGTCCCTTCCCTTGCCCTTTTCTCCTTTCGCAAAATGGTGTCCAATTCAGCTCTAAGAGGCTAACTGGGCTGTGAAATCCACTCTGTTCTTGCACTGCCCATCTGAGATCTGCTGCTCTGTCTCTGCTCCTGGTCAATCAAACGGATCAGCAGAATGGACAGTTCTTGGTCTGGGTTCACCACCTGTACTCCCAGTGAAAGTCGCTTCCCACCTGGTTGCTGGTGGAGTTCTGGATGATGTTGGAGTTTAGATCGCCATGCTGGAGTATCAGTTTCTGCAACACCACACCGTTGTGTCCGCTGCTTTCCTGTGTCTGTCAGTCTCCAGGTACCCCTCTGTTGTTGTTCTGTCCCTTCCTATTTCCTGAAATATGCCCTCTCTGTTTCATCCTGATTAAGTGTTTTTCCATCCACATAAACGTGTCCTTACCCTATTCTGCCATCTTGATTCCTGATAGTCGATTCCCAGTGTTTGATTAGGCTTGTGAACATTAGCCAATGTATGCCAAGGTATCGGTGTCTCCCATCCCGCGGAAGAAATCACCCGACACTGGAGGACGTTTCAGAGGCACTTTTATTCCAACCTTCAGTTCCTTCTTTGGGGCAGAAGCCCCTGGCTTATATATCCCTCCTATCCATTAGATCCGTTACCCAGAAGCCTTCAGTTAAGTCAGTTAATTCCGTTATTTCCGTTACACAGAGAACCTCCTCACCCCTCCCCCAGGGCCCCTGTCTATCTCTCAATCCTCCAATCAGCTTACATGCCTGAGGCAAGCAGTAAAGGGCCAATCACAGGGCACTTCCTGAAACTGTCTCCAAGAGGAAGTAGGGTCCAGGTGCCATCTTAGAGCAGGGCATTGTCAGTGCTCCCAACACCAAGAAGCTCCTGGACCCTGGCTTCGGATGGGCTCAGTTCTGGCCATTGCTGCCAAATACAGAACGAACCAGTACACAGAAAACATTGCTGTCTCCCGTCTAAATCTGTGTCTTCATCAAAATTTTTTTTCATCCACAATGTGAGTCTCCAGCCACTATAAAATATTGTGGGTTATCCCTGAGACATCCTCTATCTTCTATAATATACCACCAAGGCATTTGTAGAAGAAGAAGGATACACCCCTTATACAACTGAGCTGAAGGGCCATATGTTTATCACATTTCAGGTTATATTCCTTGTGGAACATGCATGTCTTAACGTTGGAGACCTTATTAGATTTCTGAAAAAGCAAAAAGAAATTCAGGCTTTACTTTTCAGTGTTTGAGTATTTAAGCCAGCAACGCTCTATTTTGTTTTGTAGAATTTTTAATATATAATATCTCTTTACCTCACCTCTATTTTGAGGAGCTAACACTGTTTCTTTCTTTCTCTTTTGCTCTCTCTCTCTCTTCCTTTCTATCCAGATCTTGATATATTGTTACAAATAAATGTTTTTTTTAAGTACCCCCCCCTTTTGTGCCAAACTTAGGAGAAGGAAAATGAAATATTGCTATAAAAATAATGATGACTCTGAAGGGAGGGGGATTTAAGGTATGTCTATCCCATTGAGAAGCAAACGTAAGGGCCTTTAATCCTGAACTCTGTGATCCCGCACTTCACAAACTTGAAATCGGTGTGAATATCACATGCAACAAAATTAGAAAAAAGTCACTTAGTCATCTTTTTTCAAAGAAAAAAAATGTGCTTTCTTATTCTAAGTGTTCAAAAAAAAAGACCTGCTCAGGTGAGGGTTTTTGTATCCATTGTCGTATTTGAGATTTTCATTTTCCGATATAGTAACAGAAAGGAAATCTCAGATCAGAAAAGGTACAAGGTGTGCTGCTGTATTTATAAATGTCCATCCATAAAATGCCAGAGAACACTTCTCTGATTAACTAAATCGTCGGTAACCTACAGAGGAAGCGTATGCTGTGATGGGCAAGTGAGGGCACTGGGTCTGAGCTGTATGAACCAAACCCTTTGATAGTTCCCCAAGCAAGAGGGAACACCCCCCTTGAGTCCTGTGCCAATAGAGTACAGAAGCATGGGAAGCAGAATCCTGGCTGAACTATATTTAGCTTAGCTTCCAGACAAAACACAGGGCTTCCAATTCAATTTGAAAAACAGATAAACAAGAAATATTTCAGGGAATACATTTACACTGAAAACTTGCATGTCACTAGGGAAATTTCATGACTAAATCTGGCAATCCTGATTTTGATAGTTACCACAGCATGCCATGTTATTTCTTACAGGGGTAAATATCAAAATACAGATGATAATAATGGTAATGCTCACTTTGGAAATTGTCATGGAGACTGAGTTGACACTTGCTCTCACAAAGCAACTGGCACATTGTAGTAGCTGTATGTTTCAGCACTATGATATAGCAGGTAAATGTCCACCTGCATTCAAGATCCAGGTGCTCCACTCTTCATCCAGTTGCCTGACAGTGCACCCAGAACTAGTGTGGAGGATGGCTCGAAGGCTTGGGCCCCTGCACCCTTATACCCTTATGGTAGATTTGCCTGAAGCTTCTAACTCCAACCTGATCCAGCGCTCTGACTACTTGGGGAGTGGACTAGCAGAAGGAAGTCTCTCTCTCTCTCTCTCTCTCTCTCTCTCTCTCTCTCTCTCTCTCTCTCTCTCTCTCTCTCTCAACTCTGCCTTTCAAATAAATACATAGATCATGTATAAACACATAGATGCATGATAACAAAAATGTGAGATGTAATCATGAGAAGAAAAGTTCTGGGAAAGACCAGTGGAGCAGAGATCTCCAGCCTTACAGATTGTGACAATTGCCTGTGTCTTGATTCTTCAAGTGGCGGAGATCAGCTTAAAGTGACACAATAGAGCAGGGAAGCACCCAGCTTCAAAACAACAAGCATAGATAGAGGTGAAGGTACCAGCCTAGAGCCACCGAGCTGTGAAAAGGTCCATGGGCAGCTGAGTCCTCCTATGGTTCTTCCAAAGTACTTTGGACAAAAGCTAATAGCCCCATCACCTTTGGCTTTCATGGGGACAGAGGAGTTGAATTCATCTCATAGCCAGTGTTCTGCTTCTGTGTGTACCTGAAACCAGATTGGCAATGAAGAAGTATATGTGCTGCAATTCTAGTGGCCAATGTCCAGATGGTGGCTCTGTTCTGCACCATCCCATGTTGGAGGACATTCCCCTGCCCTATGAGACAGAAATCTGCCAGCAATCTCTCTTCTTCTTCTTATAGATATCATTATGGATGCCCCTGCCCTCATGACCTCATTTAGCACTCTTCACCACCCAAAGGCTCCAGCTCGAAATATTACTGATTTGTGGACTTGAGCATTCGGTTTCCAGCGCATGTGCTTCAAGGTGACATTGGAATCATAGCAATTGACCTAGGGAAAAATGATTTTGAGATTCTCTCTTTTCAGGAGTGACAGTGGAAATAGAGTAGCAGGAACACAGATATCCTGGGGTTAAGGTGGATTTTGACATCTTCGGACCTCAGGGATTACACAAGAGTTCTGCACCTACAGAGTGGCTACATGACCTAAAATGGTAGAAAGATTGAAGACCAAAATTAACAGGAAAAAAAGGGCAGGGAAAAACATTCTGTATCCCTCTGAACCACTGTGCTGGCCACTGTTGCAAGACTCCAGAATTTTTTTTTTTTTTCGGAACTATACACTCTGGTAAGTAATTCAAGGAGACAGGTGGGTTGTCATCACTGAGGGCTATGGTAGTGCCACAGCTAAGAAGGAAACACCACAGGTCACAAGTGTGAGAGATGATTTGGCAACAACAGGTGAATGGGCAGTAGCCTCACCAACTTGGAGGGAGAATGGACACAGGGATCTGATGCTGGGCTCCTCACAGTAACCATGCATGGTTGTATGGGAGTTGGGGCAGGTCTGCCTAGTTACTGTTCAGGGAGGACAGACCACAGTTGCTGCAAGAGCCAGACAAGCTTGATGCTCCCATGGGTTCTCCTAGCCATCACACCTGCAGCGGCACTTTCTGTGCCTGTGATGTCCCTTTGTCCTTTCTTTGCTTTCTCCTGTGGACCATGCCTTTCTTGCCTGATGTCACCTGCAGTTTGATTTTTTTTGTTAGCTTTTGCCAGTTCTGGGACAGCAAGGGACATTCCCAACCTAATGTTGCACTCTAGTAACTCCCTGTGATCTCCCTCAGGAACAGGGAATGAGTGAAAAAAATGTATCAATGACCCCAGGGAAGCTCTTGATCTTCCTGGAGCCTAAAGGGTCTCATTGTAGGTGGCTTTTCTGGCCTGCATTGGGGGCAGGGGACCCTGGGCTTCACTGGTTGGCTGAGAGTGATCCACTGAAATTAACTAATTTATCTTGAGCAATAAATATTTAAGTAATTACACTATATTCATGACCAAGTGTCTAATACTGCAAGCTCAGTAATCAGCCAGCTGATAATTATTGAATACTTACCGAATGCCAGACCTATCTTATATCCTAGACTCACTATTTGAATCATCTTATAACAAACTTTGGAGTAGATATGATTAGTTATGCTTTTTTACTGCATCTTGCCATATAAGGGCTCATAAGTGAATGGGAAATGGCTAATTGCAACACAGTGTGAGTGTTACACTGGGTCAACATCTCCATACACTTCCTTGGCAGTGCTGTGTCATATGGTGGGGTATTCAACGGCCCAGACTGGCAAGATCTTGCTCCAGCCCCCACCCCAACACACTCAGGCCAGCATGGAAACAAGACACAGGCAGGGACAATAAAGCCTACTATAATAGCTCCTTTTGTCCACCTAACCGGGGGCTGAGATTTTTGCGGAGAGTCATTGTTGTAGCTTTCCATGGCACATTACTGAGGCTTTGGAAACAACATCATCTCATTACCTATCTAGGTTATATAGTTTCCTGTCCTGGCCACTGCCGACACTGGGCAAATCTCGAGATAATCTGAAGTCTCCATGAGACTGACCCCCTGGACTTGACTAGGCTGGGCCACTTCAGGCTGGCTGAGCTTTTTTACTTTTCTGTAACATTGGTACTTGGCTTGCCAAGATTTCTTTACAGCATGATGGACTCAGGGCAGCAGATCTCCTCTAATACCACCAGCGCATGTTCCCAAAGACCACTGTGCTGGCCACTGTTGAAAGACACAAGGATTGCTTTTCTGGAACTATCCACTCTAGTAAGCAATGCAAGGAGACAGGTGCACAAGGCTTCCTCAGCCCCAGTTGTGGAGGGGCCCCAGAGGTGCTTCTTGGTGAGATCAGTTCAGCCCAGATCCAGTGGTTCAGCCCCCAGAAGTCATGGATGTGCAAAGAGTTTGAATTACTGCATCACAGATTGCAGCAACTAGTAATTAGGAGCAGGCAGCAAATATATGGGAACTCTCAAATTGTGCAGACCATATGTTAAAATTGACTATCGTCATCATCCACAGTAAGTGAGATAATAGGTGGGGGTCTCTGGACCATATTCTAAATCTGAGACAATGCGGAGCCTTAGACAACACCCTAACTCAGACCCACCACCAGGTCTAAGTAGCCCTATTTGTTGAGTATGAAACACCACGGTGTTTGTACATTTAATGAGTTTGATTAAGATATCTCAAGAATTTAAAGCTACATAAATCTTAAACCCCCATGTGTTGTCTCCATCCGCAAGCTGACCACTCTCTGTTAATGTGTTTCCTCTTTTACAATAAATGTGATTTGACCGTGGATACCTTTAAAAAAAGGTTAAGCCCTGTTTATGTTAAAGAAAATTTTGGCATGATTGCCCACAAAATTTGACAAAACACACTTAAAATTCAAACAGAAAATATGCTAAAGAGTTTCATGAAACATTTCAAAAAAATCTTGTCTTACCAGATACTGAAGATTAGACTTATTCCTCTGCCTATTTGTTTGTCCAACTTTCAAAACAAATATTCCCCAAACCCTCCCACCATGGTAGATTCCTCCACCTTGTTGCATAACCACAGCTCAAGTTCAGTTGAGATTTCCCCATTGCAAGCATATACCAAACATAGAGTCCAGCATCTTATTGTCCCGTCAAGTTCAACGGCTTCTTAGGTATACCCTCTCTGGTCTGATGACAGAGCCAGCAGAGTATCATCCCAGTCAATTGAAAGCTCCAACATACCATCAGCAAAAATTTACATCATTATGGAATTAATTGACATAGTAATGAGTAACCAATATGTTAAAAGTAAATGCGGGTTCCCAGCCACCTTCTGTGACCACCTCACCTATACTTCAATTTTAGTTTATACACAACATATAACATTCAAAACATAACATGTTATACATAACATCATATCATCTTAAATTAAGGCAAACATGTGGTATTTAACCTTTTGGGATTGGCTCATTTGGGGAGAACCCAAGTATCTATGTAACTGTGTCACATAATACAATGTAATTACTGCAGTTAAATAATAAATAATTAAAAAAAACCCAAATATTCCTTCTGTAAGTACTCTATTTATTTTCTTTGACTTGGGTTAAACCCTTTGTCTAATAAGATCAATAACAAACCTGCCATCATTGTTCATGATTGTTTTCTTTCTTATATGTGAGACAAAGATGCAAAACTCATTTGAAAGCCCAGGTTTTCAGCACCTGTTGAAGCCTTTGTTTAGGAGTAATCAAGGTGTAACCCATTTACTCTCACTAGAAAGTGCACCCTAATTGGTTGTCAGCCTCGTTGAATATCAGGCAGAAGGCCTATTGGACCTTTTCCTTGTATCTTTTTCTCCCATCTTTTTTTTTACACACACACACATAATCTGGTGACAAGCAAGCATGCTCTACTGTATCCACCTGATATTATTTCCTCCCAGTGCTTTGCTGGCAAATGGAGTCATCTTATACACTAACAGCAAAATATGGCACCCAGTGTTGCAGTGCCTGGTTGACCCTCTTGATTTCTGTGATGAGTATTATGTTTCTTCTAGACATGTTACCCTGAGATGGTGTACATAGCAGATTTGGGAGCATTGCCTACTCACCCTGAAGCTAGTTAGTTCATTACTTCCAAAAGATGTCTTTGGTGTTGAATTAATTCAACAATAAGAAGTGATCACATTGGACTGCTGAGTTTTCTAATCTTTCCTGTCACTCAGGAGGCTTAGTCCAAGCTGCTTTAGCATCCAAAAGAACTGCTAATTAGCTAAAACTTTCAGGGTTTACTCATTCTTTTATGCATTCAACATTTATTGAACATCTAATGAAAGCCGGATATTGGTTCCATGGCCAGGGAATATAGAAGAAAACCATTCAAACCAATCATCCAAAATTACCACTTTATACATATCTATTATAATAGGCACTATTATATGAGTCAATATTTATGAAATTCATACAACTACACTAAAAGTTGGACTAGAGATTTGTTATGCAACAAGGTGGAGGAATCCACCATGGTGGGAGGGTTTGGGGAGGGGTGGGAGAACCCAAGTATCTATGTAACTGTGTCACATAATACAATGTAATTAATGAAGTTAAATAATTAAAAAAAAAAAGAAAAAGAAAATAAATAAATCTTGAAAAAAAAAAAATAGAGCAAACACAGAGAACTATAGTAGGCATCCAGTCTACACGATCTCCTCTTCAAGGGGAACCTTCTTTGCACTGCTCTCTAGTCAACACAGACCCTGTGGTAGACAAGCAAACACATCCAGATGGAAGCCACAGAAAAGCAGTGTCAACCTAAGAGCCATCTGCATGCTTATCAGACACCTGTGTTTTTACACTGTCCTCAAAACAATAGCCCTCCTCACTATGAACCTCTAAATCTGTAAGGAAATCAGGATTTTATCATTAGCATGGCTTCCTCATTAAGATTAATTCTTATGCAAACATTGCACTCTTCTCTCATCTACCATTTTTCTTCCCAATATTTCAGTTGCGATCCAGAAATACTATGGAGGAGATCCCAGACATAAACAACTCATTTCTGTCTGAATTACACATTGTTCCTCACAGACTGATTGTATCCCATGCTGTTTGACTCTGTTCCACCCAAAACTCAAGTCCCTTTCTTTTGAGCTTATCCATGATGAATACTCTCTCTGTCCAGTCATTGCTTAGTAGCTGTCTTTTTTTTTAAGATTTATTTTATTTGTTTATATTGGAAAGTCAAATATACAGAGAGGAGGAAAGACAGAGAGAAAAATCTTCCGTCCGATGATTCACTCCCCAAGTGACTGCAATGACCAGTGCTGCACCGATCCAATGCCAGGAGCCAGGAACTTCTTCCAGGTCTCCCACCTGGGTGCAGAGTCCCAAAGCTTTGGGCTGTCCTCGACTGCTTTCCCAGGCCACAAGCGGCAAGCTGGATGGGAAGTGGAGTGGCCGGGATTAGAACCGGTGCCCATATGGGATCCCAGGGCTTTCAAGCCACTAGGCCACGCCACCAAGCCCAGTAGCTGCCTTGGTTATCAAAAACATTCACTAGTTATTGCACTAGTAGCATTTGTATCACCTTGTTATGCTTAATAACGGCCCTGAGTAGAAGAGCAGTGGTGATGGCCATTTGACTATGACAAAGAGAAGCTATAAAGTGCTTACTCTAAGTGCAAAGTAGAAATTTTATTACTTTGGTCATGAGAGGACACCACACTCAGATAACTGTTATAATAGGATGTTTCATGTTTTATTTTATTATTAGTCATTATCAATGTATTATTTAGTTTTATAGAAGTTGTGAGCATAGTAAAAAAGCAGTGTATTTATGTCTGAGGTTTCAGACCACCTGCAGTGTCCTGGAACATATTTTCTACAGATGAGAAGGGAACTGCTCTCATTAGGTAATTATTTCTTGTCATTTTACTTCATTTTAATAATAGTAATATCCCCTTTTTGGCTATTTGATTCCTCAACATTTTGAGTCACGACCCTGAGAATTAGAAATTTTGTGAAACTATGCAAGGTCAGTCTGCAAATAGGGCGGGAGTCTAACAGGAGAATCAGGTCTTCTCATCTCATGTTCTATGTTCTGAATCAAGGCATTCGGTGTTGTCCTTATATTCTGAAAGGGAGCGAAGATGAATAAGTCACGACCCTTGCCATCTAGAAGTTCACAATCTAATGTGCATTAACGCAAACTGCTATTGAGACAGAACTACATTTTTATTGAGTAAAACCCCTAGGTCTAAACAACAACAGAAAGCAATCTACAGGGTTCATATTACAGGAGATGACGTGGCAAAGCACAGGCTATGCCCTGAGAGGTGGGAGTGGCTACAAGGACTACAGACCATAGTTCATTCACAGGATCAGAAGCTGAGAATTCTGGCTAGTCATGATAATAAGCTTAAGTGATTTGGCCAGAATTGAAGTTGTTAATAAAAGCCAATAGAAGACACATATCCTACTTCTTATTCTTTTCTCACATTGCATGTTCTCCAGAAGTGTTCTATTGCCCTCTCCTTAATTTCATTATATTCAAGTATTCAGGCAAAATTAGTTATTTCCAAGGAGCTGGGAAAATCAGGCTGTCTCTTCATGCTAGGTTCATGCTGGTCACATTAAAGGACTCAGCACAAAACAAGTGGACCCAGGGAAAGAAACTCCTCCTGTACTTCCTCATCCAGAGAATACACTTAGTATTGTTTTTTACCACAAAGAGACCATTGCCCTCCTGTTACACAACTGTTTCCTGGACATTTGAACACATACAACTTTCAAAAAACTTACCAGAAATAGCAGTAAAATGTAGGATTTTTTGTGGTGCAAAGTATTTTGAGTTTCATCTTTTTTCATATTACATTTCTTTTTCTATTAACTTTTTGAGGATACATCATAGACATGAATTTCGAAATCTTGGCACCTGAATGAAGTTATCTTTGCATTCCATTTTCCACAGATACATAAAGCACTCTCTTAGGGTGTGTCAACAGTCTGGCTGGGGCAGACACCATCTATTTTCTTCCCTTTAAAGCTGGAGCTAAGAAAAAACACACTATTAGGTTACAGTGGCTGACTTCCAGAGGAAATTGATGGATGGTAATAAACCATTCATTTATTTCCTTTGTGTGCTTATATGCTGAAACCCAGAGCTTGAATGCTATATCCTTACAGGTGACAATAAAACAAATCATGAAAGCAAGGTTAATGTATTTGACCTTTCCTACCAAAAAAAAAGAGAGAGAGAGAAAGAGGTCAGCTAGTGAACTTCAGCTATCGACTGATTTATGCTTCACTTGCACAAGGACATTGAGGAACCTAGCATCGGGGGAGGTGAAACGAACCATAACCAAGGAGAATGTCCCCTCGCTACAGAGGTGACTGCTGCCCACATAGCTGTCCTAGGTTTGAACCCCAGATCTAACTCTCACAAAGCCCTCATTGCTTCAGAGTTCTTGGGACAATGTCTATTCCAACCAACACCCAATACATCTGGCCAATCACAACACACTAGACAGATCCTCAAGCCATCGATGCTGCTGCCATCTCACTGTTCTCTTCAGCGTGATTGACAGGAAACCCCTCCAGATTCCATGGTCATATGATCTTTGGGCTAAGCAGTCTTGTACAGAGTATGAAGACATCCTCACTCTCAACTCTTCAGGGCATTCACTAGTTCGAGTGCCAGCTTTCAAGCCTGAATTCTCCCTTTATTAGACCAGATGGACAGTAGAATACACTGATTCAGGAAGCAGATACTCCCTGGGCAACCATATCCCAGAAAAAAAAAATGAGAGATGGGCTATGAGGTGCAGAGACAAAGCCTTGCATGGGACAAAGAGTTTCTCAGTTGCTGTGGTTACATTTGCTCCCAAACATTCTTGCACAGGAATCTTCATCCCCAAAATCACATTTAATGGTGTTTGAAAAGTAGGAATTTTTTTGGAGGTGACTGGTTTATGAGGCCTCTATACCTCTGGTGGACTGATCTATTCATGGATTAATGGGTTACAGAGGGAACAATCTTGCTATAAATGCTATCTCTGTCTAGCATGGCCTCAGTGTTGCCCCACGATATGCCCTACACTGGGTGACAATGCACCTGGAAGCCTTCTCCAGATGCCAGAGCATGCTCCCCAGATTTCCAGCTTCCAGGTCCGTGAGCTAAATCAACCTTTTATCACTTGATCTGTAATACTCAGTTTACGAAGCAATGGAAACCATCTCATTAGCATGTAAGTTCTGTTCTGGACGTGTATGGGGTGGGTGTAGAAGGTACAAAGTGAGACCTTCAGACACAGACGGGATGACAGCATCAAATGTCAGTTCTTGACATTTAAAAGGAGCAGTGGGTACCATGACCTAAAGGGTCCCTTGTCTTCAAATGATTCAGCTCAAAATGATTGGAAGCAAATGTGAATGCAGCTGAACATTCAGAGTCCAGCAGTGTGGTTGTAATTATCTGGGGAAGACAAATGCCACCCAGGGCCTATTTCCCTCTAGTGATTGTGTTTCCAAACTGTTTGCCTGGGGCAAAGGAGGGAGTGACCAATGACCAGCATCCTTTGCCACATAAGCAGCAGCTGCAGGAAATGACAGCATGAGTGTTCCTTTAGAAGTACATTGTCCCAGGAGTCACTGAAGTAGCTCGAGTGCTGGACTCCTGCTATACCGTCTTGGAAGAAAAGGGACTCAATAAGTATTCACGAGGGAGCCCCACCCTTCTGCACTCACAGCGACAGTGAAACCAAGTTCCAGCAGCATAGGCTGCAGAGTTCCTCTCCCTGACTTCGGGTCAGGTACCATGCGTGAGCCACCTCCTTATCCTTCCTGGCCCCAGGGTTCTCGCAATTAATCTGAAATATGAAATTCTCCAAATCTGAAGTTCTGTAAGCAGGGACCACAATGCCACAAGTGAAAAGTGCCGTAGCTGACTCCACAGTACAGGTTGATGTCAAAACACAGGTGCACATGACAGATGGTATAGAGCTCTTCTCAGGGCCAATTGATCACTCAATTGGTTAGTCCCCTGCCTGCAATTGCCAGCACCCCACATGGTCACTGCTCCACTTCCTAACCAGCTCCCTGCCTACACCTAGGAAAGCAGCAGAGGCTGGCCCAAAGCTTTTGAATCCTACACCAACATGGGAAACCTGGAAGAAGGCCCCTAGCTTTGAATTGGCTCTTGTTGACCATTGTGTCTGTTAGGGCGTGGACCAGCAAGTGAAAGATCATTCTGTGTGTTTCCTTCCCTCTGTAAATCTGCCTTTCCAACAAAATGATTCTATTTAAAAAAAATTAGAAATGCTCCCTTCAGGCTATGTGTATGAAGTACCTGTGTAACATAACTGAATTTATGCTGATACTTGGGTCTCAACCTGACAAGAGACCTCACTGTGTACATTCAAATATCCCCAAATCCAAAATCAGAAACTCTGCTGATTTCAAATGTTTCTGATTAGGTGTATTCAAGCCACACTCATGGTATCACAATATCAACAGCTGAAACAAATAAGAAAGGTGTTCAGAGCTCTCATTCCAATGCATAAATATGTAGATGCCCTGGTTAACAAAGTTCCCCAGTTGTGCCACTTCTGAATACTTTCTTAGGAGTAACTATTAATAACAGGATGGGCTGCTTCACCACCCTCCTCAGGATGAGTCTCTAGAAGATGTTCAGCTTACAGATAACCCAGGTTTCAGCAGTCCCAGGTTTGCTCCAAGACACCAGGGTCCCCTCAGGAAGCCCATCAACCCAGGTTATGGAAGCTACAACACCTCTACCCAGGAATGAGCAGAAAGGCTCCCAGGTACTCTTCATGGGAGGATCATAGGACTCAGGGCCCAAGGAGCAATGGACGCCAGCTGAATGCAATGGGATCCTCAGGTTGTCATGAGGCAAAAGTGGGGAGAGCAGCTAGAGGCTCCCCAAAGGCAGGGCGTTCCCATGGTGACATGAGCTTACTGTCTCTCCACCGTCTAGTCTGAAAAATGAAGAGGTCTTGGCTAGAGCAACCTGTCTTCTTCATAGAAGACACACTAAGGACTTCAGTAGATGCCTGAGATCATAAGCGATAATAAAGCTTAGAGAGGTCGTGAATTAGTCTGCTGTTCATCACTTGATCATGCCCAAAAGGAGATGGATGAGAAGGGAAAGGTTTCTTTTGGGCCTGCAGGAGGCCCCATTAGGACAGCACCTGCTCTAGCAGGTGCTGAGCAAAGAACATATGTGAGCAGAGAAGCAGAGAGAGGTCCTAAGCATTCATAACTCTGCTTAGAACCAGCTCCCCAGAGCAGCCCCAGGTGACCTAAGGACCTCACACTGGCACAGCCTTCAGGCACACTGATTAGGTCCATCCAGTATCCCCTCTTTACCACTCACCTCTTACTATAAAATTCAGTCTAAACAGCTTAATGAGTTTGGGGGCATGTTCTGCTCAATAGATCAAAGGTGGGCTTCAAAAAGTCGACGGAAAAATGGAATTAAACTCTTTTTTTTTGATACAGAACTACTTTGAAATCCAGGTGTAGTATTTTTCATGAACATTTTGATGATCTTTAGTGTGTAGACTATCTTCTTGTCCTCTACGTACATGTCTATGATCAAGTTTGCAAGTTAGGCATGGTGAGACAGTAGCATAAATCATACAGAACAACAACAAAATAATATACGAAGACAGTGCAGAAGTTATTAAAACTTTGAGCTTTTTCCCTATAGTTTTCCATTTATAATTTTGACATTTGTTGATGTCTGGTAACAGAAAATATAGTGTTAAGAGGAAACATTTCTAGTAATATGACCCACATTGTGACACACAGAATAGAAAGCTGACAAAATTATCATGGGAAAGTTAAATCTGAAAAAAAGTAAGTTAAATCTGGGCCTCTGCTCCTCCCTGTTCGACAGGCAGCCACTGCCACATCTTGTGCAGTGCCAGTGCATCCCTGAGAGACAATGATGAAGGTCAGAGAGAATAACTTTGCCTGCATCAGGTGCCTAATTACCAGGGATGCTGCTACCTCTGACAAAGTGGACATTGTGGCCATCAGTGATCTATTCATTAACTTCCACTACATAGTCTACATGATCCAGTATTATTCTACCCATAGCAAGTTCCACAACACAATCCAGGCCAAGAATAGCAAGCTTGTTATCAATGGGGCGGCCAGGAGTGAGGTCCCACCAATATCAATTGGGGCAATGCTGGTGCCCAGTATGTGGTGGAGTCCACTGGTGTCTTCACCACCAAGGAGCTGGCTGGAGCTCACTTAAAGGGTGGGGTCAAGAGGATCATTATCTCTGCCAATTTCCCCAAGTTTGTGATGGGCATGAGCCATGAGCAATATGAAAACTCTAAAAGATGGTCAACAGCACCTCCTGCAGTGCCAACTGGTCCAGGTCATCCATCACAACTTCAGTACCTTGGAGGAACTCATGATCATGTTACACACCAACACTGCCAGCCATAATACCATGAATGACCCCTCCAGGGAGCTGTGGCATGCCCAGAGCATCATCCTGGCCTTGACTAGTGCTATCACAGCTGTGGCAAGGTCATTGCTGAGCTGAATGGGAACTTTATCAGAATGGCCTTTGGAAAGGGCCTTTTTCATCTAATGCCCAGTTGGATATTGTGGTTGGCCATGACCCAGTAGGAGGTAGATGCCCTGAACCTGAGTTCCCTCACTCCTGCTTCACTTACACAACCTGGTGTAACTGACCTGATGACAGGGAGGTATCTGTAAGGTTTGGATCACAGTTTGATAGCGGCTACACAGATTGATGAATGGCACCAAAAGGAAGATGATAGTAAACAAACTGGTGGGTCATGACCCATCAGCAGGTAGATGCTCTGAATCTGAGCTTCTGCTTCACCTCTCACACTCATTTCACTCACATCAGTACATGGGGGCTGTCTTGGTGACAGGGAGCATTCTGAATGACTGAGTATTGTTTTACTTCATGGGGTTCTGTGGCCATACAAACTGGCCAATCAACAGTTGCTTGGTTATAATGGCCCAGAATCCTGCCACCTCTGCATTCTTGAAATGCCATGGTGACAGCAGGCTCTTTGGACTAGTGCAAAAAGGTGGTAATGGTTCAAGCTCTGCTTTCTGTTGTCTTTCTCATTCCAAGCCCTGGCAGGGAAGATGCTCAGACTCCATGGAAGCCAGCAGATTCTGAGTGTAAGGGGCTGGGTGTCACTTGAGTGAGGGTGTGCTTCAGGTAAGAATACAGTGAACCCTTGGATTTTTTCAAACTTTTGTTATTAAAGTATTTAATTTTTTCATTGATTAAAATACTTGTATGTCTTACATGAGCCAAAGTAAATATAGTTCTCCATAGAGATGGTGTTTTGAAGTATGTATGTCATCTACAACAGCCATGTCAAGCTAATTCACATAGTTATCACCTCATTGACATTTAATAACCAACCTCTTGGTGAGTTTCCCTGAATAGAATACAGTGTCATGAAATAAGCTCACCATATTGTAAGACAGGTTACTTTAACTGATTCTTTCTATGTGAATGAAGGTTGGTATCCCCTGGCAAACAGGGCTTCAAAACCATCTAGTCAGTTTGTCTTCACATGGGTATGTGATTTGGTGACAATAGTTATGTTTGGCCTTATGTTTCATGTTCCAGGTCAGTCTTTGTCTTTTCCATTGAGACCCATCTTAGAGTGCTAATATTATTTGATATATTATAGATATATTAATATTCTAACAATAGATGTATTGCTACTGTCTTCTAGTTTAGACTTCCATTTTCATTATCCTTATAGTAACTTTGGAAGAATATTTCCATAACTAAGTCCCACAAAGTCTTACTGCACCAGCTAGGTACAGTTAGCCTAAATGGAATGCAGATCCAAGGGGAATGTTTTGCACCCATGTGATGGTGCCCCATGTGTCAAGTGGCCATTTGCTAAGTGAACCAAGGAGGACAAGGATGTGTAGGAAAGTTTGTGTATGTTGGACTTTGAGAGAATCCCAGTAGTAGCTGTAGCAAATTGTTGGCACTGACAAGGGCTGGTGCATAAGACTGGAGAAAAGGATGATTAGAACAGGATCTACCTTCAATACAGATGACAGCAGCACAAATATATAAGAGAAAGAGACCCAGGGAGTCTATATCAGTTCCTGAAGAAAACACCACTTCATCAAAACCGTAAAATCCCCCTTAGGAAAATGTTGGATTTTCTACCTTTATCTATGCCTATGTTCCATGATGTATTTAAACAGCACAATAGTAATTGTAACCATAACTAGAAGCATAATACTCCTGTAAAATGGGGGGTGGAGTAAGGGAATGATGGGGAGAAAATGAAGGGAAAAGGTGAACTCCCTATACCTACAAATAGAGAATGTGTGTGTGTTTTCCAGAACTTAAGATATATTATGGAATAATAAAAATAAAAAAATCTGATAATGGCACAGAAACAGAAAAAAAAAAAGATTAATGGTGCAGAATGAAAACTCACAGGTGTGCTCAGACATACACAGCCAAGTAACTTTAGCAAAAAGAATTGAAAATATCAGAGCTGACAATCATATACATTGATGACTGACCAATGGTCAATAGCTGAATTTTGTTAACAGCGAGACTTGTAAAGACTGAACGTCATGAAGTCATAGGAAAGGGTCGTTTGAAACAGGGTGTAGTTTACCTGCTAGCAGCAAAATAGTGTCAATCAGTAAAATAGGGGTTCCCCTAGCAGGAGAGCTCAGAAGAAATGGAGGGCTGAAAAGGGTCTTTCAGACAAAGGATGAAGGAACATTTTCAAAAATGTGGTAAAGCATTCCATGATGTATATGGCACAGAACTAAAAATAACTCTTCTAGAGATAGCAGTCCAGAGAAGGTTGCAGGGACATGAGAAGGACAACAGGGATAAAACAATACTAAAAATCGATGATTCTAGCACACTCAGGCTGTTGAAGTAAAATGTACAGACAGAGTCTGTACATTTACAGGAGCAAACATGTGCTTGTTACAATGCTGGAGGTTGACAAGTCCAAGACAGAAGTCCTGGTCAAATTGTTGACCTGAAGAGGGCTACATTTGTCAGAAGGGTGGTCTGCTGTTCCCTGCTTGGCAGAAAGAGGCAGGGGAACAGATAAATGCTGAAGGGAAGTTCTTTCATAAACTCTGATCTCATTCTAAGGGAGGACCCTGAATGACCTAAGCATTTCTTACAGCCCCAGTGATAACTATTACAGTGGAGCACCTGAATCTTGGAGGGGCAAGCTTGCAAAAACACAGCAGTGACTAAGCAGAAACCCCAGGGCTGAAGAACACAATAACTGAGTGATCAGAGTAGGCATGACCAAAACAGGACAAAGGGCCAGGGAACTGCAGGGCAGGTCAGTCAAAGTCACTGAGTTAGAGCAGAACAAGAAATGATAGGAGTCAATTGTTGGCTCCATGCTATCTGCACAGGAGAGCCACAATGAGTTTCCATCATCTGGCTCTGGTCGGTCCAGTCAACAGTTAGAAAGTGACCCTGAGATTGGGAAATTATCCTCTCTTTCTCTCTCTTTCTCCTTTCAAGGACATAAACACATTTTAAAATTCCAACTTTACACCACAATGAACTAGAAAAAGAAAAAAATTAAGGAACTATAAAGATTATAGAGCAAAAATAAATGAAGTAGAAAAATCCATGAGACCGAGTTGTCCTATAAACTCAAACACAAAATTAAAAATTAAAAAAACCACTAGGGAGACTGAAAAAGAGCCTAATAGGCTTAGAAATGAAATGAGATATTAAAACTGATATCATAGAAATACAAAAGATCATTACTATTATTTACTATTTATTTGTGTTAAAATGGATAAATTATTAGAAACTTAAGACTTACAAAAATGAAGCATGAAAACATAGAAAGCCTGAACAGATTCATAATTAGCTGGGAAATTAAATCAGGAACACATGTCTCCTAACAAAAGACCAAAAGACCAGTGACTTTGCCTTCTGAAAATTACCAAGCATCCAAGAATAATTAGGAACAAAACTTCTTTTCATTCTGTAGAAGATTAATTAATTAATTAATTAACCAATTAATTGGAATGGCAGAAAGAAGGAAAGACAGAATGATCTTGCGTTTGCTATATAACATGTCACTGTATTACATATATACTTATGCAATATATATACATATAATTTTGTGTTTTCCCTGCTTTAAAGCAAACATTTGAAAAATTTTAAAAAAAGAGGAAGTAAGGGAGGGAGGGAGGGAGGGAGGAAGGAAGAAAGGAAGGAAGGAAGGAAGGAAGGAAGAGAAAGGAAGAAACGAGGGAGGAAAGGAAGGGGATGTGGGAGAGGGAAAGGGAGGGGAGGGGATAGGAGAAGAGATGGTAGAAGAAAAGAAGGAAGGACAAACTCATTCTTCACATGGCTCTGGTTAACTGGAGAGCATGTGAGCTGAAACCTTCATTCACACCTCTTGTGCTTTTTTTTTTTTTTTAATGGGAGCAGGAACCTCTAGCTTCCTGGACTTCCCTTTACGTGGAATGTTAGCATTTCAACTGCAGCTAGGATTCCCTAGACTGCGACAGGGACCCAGGAGGGAAAATTGAAGCCTCATGGACTGCTCAGGCCTGAGCCTGCATAGCTGGACCTTGCGATGCTGAGGCAGGGGATCCTTGCATGGCAGCTGGGCTGCTCTGAGAGTCAGCTTGGGTGCATGGTGTCTAGGACCAGCCCTAATGTACCCTGCAACTATATTGCCCTTACATAGGCAACTTTTCCTTAATGGAAAGCTAGAATGGAAGAAGTGTCCTGGTAAGAATTGTCCTAGGGCATTCATAGGTTCCTTTTCTGAGAAAAGAAATTGTGTTTTCTGCTAATGAAAATCCTGAGAACAGCAGGTTCCTGGATTGAGTCACCAGCTTTCAGTTTTCTCCTGACCTGGCCCCAGCTACTGTGAGCAATACTTGGGAGCACCCTTCTCTCTCTCAGTTAATATAGTTTTTCTTAATTGAAAAGCTAGCTAGCATCCCCAAATTCTACTACTAGGTATATATCTAGTTCAGATAGGAAAATGCTCGCAGAATGACTATTCACGTAATCTAAAGCTGGGAAAGGCCTGAATGTCCATTTGCGGATGCATGGACAGACATGTTACAGTATATAAATGGAAGGTTATCCATCATGAAAGACAATGAAGTACCAATAGTAAAGATCAATGCGGTGATGACACAACATTGTTTAGAAACTTCTTGAAAATATATGTAAGTGAAACCATCCAGGCACAGAAGGTCTCGCATTGCACGATTCCATTCATCTGTGAATCTAAAAGACATAGCTATCCAGAGACACCCTTGTTGATCTCAGGGTATGGGGGGGAACTACCCTGGTAAGAAATTTTACTTGGCATCTTAAAATTATGCGCAGATGATGGTTACACAACCTTCAGAATGTATTGCATGCCACTAAATTGTTCCTGTTAAAACACTTCTTTTTGCTTCCTATTAACGTCATACCAGTTGACTATCTGGTAATTGAGTAAAGGAGAGAAAGAGATGAATCTTCTATCCATTTGTTCATTCTTAAATTGACCACAACAGTGAGGAAGAGCCAGACTGAAGTGAGGAAACAGCAGCTCTGTACTGGTCTCCCACATGTATGCAGGTGTCCTAGCATGTGGGACATCTTTTGCTGCTTCTCACATGTATTAATAGAGTTGGGCAGGAAGAGAGATAGCTATGGCTGCATCTAGCACTCTCAGAACGGATGGGGGGCATCACAAACTCTGGCTTATCCCACTATGCAGTGATGCCCTCCCACAACAGTTGTTAAAGAGAAACAAGAAAGATCTTCATGCAGACAGAAATTTCTTATAGGCTGACTGTGGTCCTGAGCACAAGGACCCATGAGTTAGCCACGCATTGTACAGAATTAAATGTGCGCGCGCGCACACACACACACACACACACACACACACACACAATATTGGGGAAATTTAATTAAGACGTCTGTATGGCACTCACTTCAGTGTCCATGCTATGACATTGTACTGCGATTTTCAAAAATGTTCCCTTGGATAAATTGGAAAAATAGTACATAGGTTGTATTTGTGTCTGTTTCTCTCTTTCTCTTTTACAAGATTTAATTATTTTCATTGGAAAGACAGATTTACAGAGCGAAGTAGAGACAGAGAGGAAGATCTTCCATCCAATCGCTCACTCCCCAAGTGGCAGCAACAGCCAAAACTGAGCTGATCTGAAGACAGGAGCCAGAACTTAATCCAGGTCTCCCACGTGGGTGCAGGGTCGCAAGGCTTTGGGCCGTCCTCGATTGTTTTCCCAAGCTATAAGCACAGAGTTGGAGGGGAAGCTGGGCAGTTAGGACAAGAACCAGTGCCCATGTGGGATCCAGGCATGCATGGCAAGGACTTCAGCCACTAGGCTACCATGCTGGGCCCTCTGTTGGTTATCTCTTAAGCTGCATGTGAATCCACAATCATCTTAAAATCAAAGTAGCATGGTAAAGGGATGTGGCATCGCAGTTAAAGCTATTGCCTTGTATCCCGTACTGGTGACATTTTATGTCATAACTGCTCTAGTTTCAATCCAATCCCCCTTCTGATGGCCTGGGAAAAAGGAGCAGAGGGTGACCCAAGTGTTTGTGACCCTCCTACTCATGAGACCTGGAAGAAACTCTTGACTGCTACTTTCAGTTCTGCTCTGGCTTGGCCATTGTGGCCTTTCTATAACTCTTTCAAACAAACAAACAAATCTTTAAAAATAGATGCAAAAAGCCTCTTCTTCCAAGATTGAATAACCCTACACTTAGGGGCTACAGGGAAATGAGAGAATTGGTCTGGCTACCATCTTTCACAATAAAGTGCCCAATGCATCTGCTGATAAGATCTCCAGCAAATTTAAGAAGCCTCTTGTGAGTCACTGCCCACTGCATCTGCCAATTTTGTTCAATTTTTGTCCAGTTGCTGAATTTTACATTTTTCTCTCTACACAGGCATTACTCCAGGCTCATGATATTGCTTCCTATTTCAGGCTCAAATATTTTAATATAATTCAGTGTTGCAGTTTAATACTCAGCTGGGGTACCATTGTATCTGCCTCATTCACACATGGCACTTGGGGGAAAAATATATACACGTTTATTATATTACTGTCTCAGTTCCCCACTCATGGGAAAATAAAGTCATGAAGAAAACTGGTTTTTAGGCATATGTTTTTTAAACGATATAAAGGCAGGCTGCTTGTTCAGTGCGTATTTAAGTGAGTAGAGGACACTGACTCCTGCTCTCTGATGGGAGATACTCATCTGAGTGTCTGGAGAGCAGTGATTCAATTGTTAGGTGACTCCAGCACACCACTTCCTCTCCCCTGACATTACTTCTCTTATTTATACTCTGTGGAAGGTGAATTGGTTCTTTACAAAAGTCCTTTGCAGCAGTGTCCAGGTTATAAAATATGACAAACCAAACAAGCAAGCTAAGCCACTCAAGGGTAGGTAAGGATTACATCAGTCTACATCAATTTGAGATCAACTGACAACATGATTTCATTTCTTTTGCCTTATGCATTCCATATATCCTAATATTTGGATCTCCCTTAACTGGTTATTAACATATTTGTCATTTCCTAGAGAAAAGACTAGTATTTTTTTTTGGTAATTCATCTCAGGATACTTATTATTCAAAATTATTATTTTTTTAAAGATTTATTTTATTTTTATTACAAAGTCAGATATACTGAGAGGAGGAGAGATAGAGAGGAAGTGGAGCTGCCGGGATTAGAGCCAGCAGCCATATGGGATCAAGGCGAAGACCTTAGCCACTAGGCCTCGCTGCCGAGCCCCAAAATTATTATTTTTAAAGAATTATTTCCATTTGTGGTTGTTCACTGCATGTCTGTGGAAAGGCAATTAATTTTGTATCTTGATCTTGCATTCTGTAAAATTGCTAAATTCAGCCATTTTTTAAAGATTTATTTTTATTTTAATACAAAGTCAGATATACAAAGAGGAGGAGAGACAGAGAGGAAGATCTTCCATCTGATGATTCAATCCCCAAGTGAGCACAATGGGCCGGTGCTGTGCTGATCCGAAGCAGGGAACCAGGAAGTCTTCCGGGTCTCCCACGCGTGTGTGCAGGGTCCCAAATCTTTGGGCCATCCTTGACTGCTTTCCCAGGCCACAAGCAGGGAGCTGGATGGGAAGTGGAGCTGCTGGGATTAGAACCGGTGCCCATATGGGATCCTGGTGTGTTTAAGGGGAGGACTTTAGCCGCTAGGCCACGGCGCTGGGCCCAATTCAGCTAATTCTAATGTTCACTAAAGATAGTTGCATTCTTCTTACCCAATCTGCACACATTTATGTCATTTCAGAAGTAACCTTGAAAAGGAAGCTTTCTCTCATCACTTTACATGGGAATTATATCCCAAGAAGGGACTTGGGGCTATTTCCCCTGAAAAGAAGACTTAACAAGCATCCTTCTAGTCAATAAGAATTTCCTTTACCATTTCCTTAATGTATGGGGTGGGGAACCCTGTGTTCCGTCCCTGTCATTGACACTGACGATGACAGAATGGTCACAGATGCCCAGACTAACTCAGTGTCATTAGGACAACACAGGATTCTACAGTTAAACTGTGGAGCAATGTAGGATCTGAGCAGACCAGGTTATGAGATTGAGACCAGGATTTACTAAGATAACAATGACTAATGATGCTTGGGCTTTATCTTGGAGATTATATGGGATTTTCTCTGTGTAGTTAGCTTACTCCACTTTCCCAAACTAATACCGTGACAATATTGCTGTACATCACATGGCCCTCTACAAAACTGGTAATCTTGACATGGCCAGACTAGGAGGTAGTCCAGCCAAGCAAGGCCATGCCTCCATGATGTGTCTGCCTTTAATTCTCAAAAAAGTGCAGTGCTTCTCAGCTGTAGTCAATGGCCTAGATTTTCTTGCACTTAGGTGTTACACTGCTGGGAGAAAAGCATCTCATAGCTGGTGAACATCCTGAGCCTGGATAATGACTAATTTCTTGTGTTAACTATACCAATGTGTCAGCATACTCACCTATTTTTTAGGATGTCTTGGTGGCAGGTGAGGGCACACTAGGAGACAGCACTTGGGGACCTGCACACAAGTGTGTGTAGGCACAGGACTGGCACAGGACACCTTTAGAGGTCCAGGCATGGGGTTGCTCAGGATAGAGGGTCAGGAGATGTGTGGGATGGAGGAATGCTGAGAGAGAGTGTGACAGGTGATGAGTGACTTCTAGAGGACTTTCACCAACCAGGATACTGCACTTGCAGGTAAATGAGGAGGCTGTGACCAGGTTGTTTAGAGGAGGGAGACTGCAGGACCTTTGGGTCCAAATACATCTACCCAAGTGGGAGATATGAGCTAGTATTGTTGGTATCAACCACCACTTACCAGCACACATAAAACCCATGGCTGAGGGAGCCTGCCTAATAAGCTAAAAACACAGTACCCTCCATGGAGTGTTGGGACGGGGGGTGAACCATATTACACTGGGCAATGGTACTAACCATATCACTGGAGAACTGGGTCTTGGAGCAGATTTAGTGGGGGACTTGGGACTCACCACTGTGGGTGAGCCAAATAAGCTGCGTTGTTTGAGGGTTGAAGGGGGAGTGGAAGTGATGTGCTGAGCTAGGTTTAAGTATGGAATTCAAAAACAGTCATGGATAATGGCATCAGGAACAAGCCGGCTCGTCCTAGGCTGCAGTACCAGCAGGCACACCCAAGAATCAAATGTGGGACAAGCGGCATTACAAAATCCACCTTTTCATATAAAAACCAGAATTGATGGGCAGATTTTGCTGAGTAAGGGCCCAGCACCCATTGGCACATGTGAGATCTGTCTAGGAATAGGCCTGGTGGATAAAAATGGGAAACTCTCCTGGGGAGTGGTTATTATCACTAATGAGGGTATGAATTAGCACTGGATGTTGGTCAGGCGGGGCATGGCTGTTTCACTTGGCAGCAGGTGTGTGGGTTGGCTCTGTAGGGGGTAGGATGGTCATGGCTAGGCCAAACCATAGCACACTAATATGTACACGAACCAGGATGGGGGCAGACCATGTTTGGCTAGGCTAGGCTAGGTTAACACACCTTCCAGTTTGCATGAAAACAAGAAATGGGAGCAGGCTGTTCAGGGCTATGCAGAAGCACCCTTGAGTGAGAGTCGGGACTGGGAGTGGGCCAGGGAAGACCAGGCTGCAAATTGACAAAGGACTATCTGGGTAATGGATTCTGCCAGGTTGGGTCAGAGCAATCACTGGGATGCACAAGATCTGTGGCTGTGAGTAAGCATGGTCAAGGATCAAGAGAATGCCTTTGCTGGGTGTGGTTCCCATTAGTGAGCATGAGAGATGGAATGGGAGTAGCAAACCGAGATGGACATGACTGCAGCATCTCTTGACATGGGTGTGGACTGGATCTGGAGTGTGCCAGACTGGGATAGGCTCCAGAACCTGCAGGTGCTCCCAAAAGCAAAGGTAGGTGTAGAAGAGACTAGGCTAGGTCTTCGCACTTGCTGACCAATGCAAGAGCTGGGTCTGGGGTTGGATCATGCAGTGCTGGGCTGTAACACCAAACAGTAACAGCTGTAATGGGTGTGCACTGGTCAAGCAAGGCCACTGTTCCTGCTAGGACAGGAGGTGGGCCAAGGACCCACTGTTGTGCATGAGAACTGCCACTGGGTTGTGATCTGATAGAGGAGCTTGGGGAACTCCTCTGTCAGGACACAGTCCTTGCAAACGAGCATGAGAACCAAGGCAAGGAACAGCCTAAACTAAACAAGGCTACAGTAACATTCTGCATACATGTGGGTCAGTACTGGGGACAGGTCAGGCTGGGCCAGTTCATAGCACCCAGTGGCAAGTGTGAGAATGAGGACAGGGTATAGGACAGGTCAGGTTGGCACAATGCCAGTCAATTCACATTAGGGCTGGGCCTGGGGGTTGGCTGGGCTAGGTACCTGCCAGCCTGAGCTGGAAATGGAGGCAGGCCAGGCCGAGCCAGGTTACAGCACCTGCAGGTGTATGCTGAGGTGAGGTAAGTCTTGTCAGACTGGGCTACAGCATACATCAGCTCATGTGAGACCTGGGGCAGGGTCCTGGGAGCCTGAGGAGGCTCCTCAGCTTGGTCACTGCTCCTACTCGTGAATGTGAGAGCTGGTACTGGTGGCAGACCTGGCTGGGAAGAACTATAACAAACATAGGCATGCATGTCAGCTCCATTATGGGAAGAGTCAGGCTTGGCTAACTGACCATATCCATTGGTGCATGCATGGGCCATAGTAAGTGCAGGCTGGTTGTGTTTTGCCACAGCATCATCTGGCAAGTGCTGGGACTTGGGGCAAGTTCAGTCAGACAAGATTGTAGAACCACCTAGAAATTGTAACATCTGGGGCTGGGAGTGGGTCCAGTAGCGAAACTGTGGGTACCTTTCTGATGTGCTGCAACTCTCACTGGTGAACATGAGAATCAGGGCTGTGGAAGGGCCTGGGTATACACATGATGACATCTGCCAGTGTGTCTTGGCTGGATAGTGGCATTGGTTGAGTTAAGTAGGCTCCAATCCATTGGTGCATATGAGAGCTGAATGGGATGTGGAACAGACTGGACCAGCCTGCTGCATATGCTGGCATGCATAGGAACCAAGCCTGGGGTCTGGTTTAATGGGAGTTACTGGGGATCTCACTGACTCAGCTACAGTTTCTTCTGGTGTATGTGAGGTCAGTGTGTGGTGGGCAGGGTTGGGCTGTGCCACAGCACCATTGTATTGAGTATGAGATGGAACTGAGGACAGAACTGACCAGGTGACTGCAACCACCAGAGTGTATATAAACTGAGGTGGGTGATGGACTGATCCATACACTACACTGGCTGGCACACACAAAAGTTAGGTTGTAGTCACCTCTGGTGAGTTCTCTTTGGGGACTCTCCCAACTAGGTCATTAGACTCAGAACTTCAATTGCGATGAAAATCACAGAGTCTGTGGTCTGCCCATAGAACACATTTGTCACAACTGGGTCTCCAGAGTTGCTAAGGCCTGTGTGGTGGGTAGCATGTGCAGGTTCTCAGGGACACATGACAGCCAGTCCACAGGCCACAGAGAATATTTAATATTTAATACCATGGAAAGCAGAAAAACTGGACAGCTTTCCCAGACAAGGATACGGGTAATTATGACTCTGAGGTAGACTATGTTAGTCAATGGACCTCAGAAGTATTTTCTCAACCTTGGAAAAAAATTAAGAGCATCTCAGAACTACTGAACCCACTTAAGCAGTATAATCAGAATATGCTCCACATCAGGGACCCTGGGATGACATGGTATGATCTTCCCACACTCCTGGGTACTGATGCAATTGGGTTGCTGGGAGTGGCCCTCTCCTTTTCTCTGCATTTTCCCCTAGATACCAGAAAAAAAAGGCGATTGGAGGCAGTTGTCTCATCTACTTTACACCATTCCTTGACCCTCCATATCCTAACTGGTGATCCACATGGGTATGCATCCTTCTCAATTATGTAAACATCAGGAAAAATAAATTGAATTTATTATTTCAAAAATACTGTGCTACTCATTCTCGCCCAAGAAATGAAGCCTGGCACCTAGGTACAGCCCCGGAGCCAACCTGTACTCCAGTATATTCTCAAGCCTCCTCCAATGCAGCTTGACTTGAACCCTGGGTGTGACCTGTGCTACCTTGGTTGTACATTCACTCAGGTCCCAGAGGCGAGTGCGAGGAGACTCCCTTTCATGCAGGGCATCACTCAGCTCTGAAATCTCCACACACAATGTACCTGGGATCCTCATGTGCTGAATGTGGGGTTCACCAGCAGCCCTAGTTCAGAACACTTGCTTTCATTGCTGGTAGTTTCATTATCTCAAACTCGTCTTCTTTGTGACCACTAATTAAAGCATCGTGCCAGCAGAAAGCAGAGGTTTTGTCTTATAATAATTATTACTTTAACATCCAGCTGTGATTCTTCTGAGTCTAACTGGAACAAGGGGATTAAGTCGAGGGAAAATGAACCTACAGTCAAGGACGTTCTCTTATTACAGAAAGACACACACACACTCTCTCTCTTTCTCTCATACACACACACAGACACACACAGAGGAAGGAGCATCAGTGGGATGAGATACTAGACAATAAGGGTTTCTTTGAGCAGCTCCTGCTTGAGCCGTTTTTGTCAATGCCCCAATTCAGGTGCACCTGTCTGTATGTGGCTGGAGGTCAGAGGGTGCTACATGAGGGGGTGCCTGGGACTGCTCCTCCTTCCCCAGCTCCCTGGTATCAGACTGTCAATGCACAATGAATGCCTAGGGCATGGGCTAAAACCTTTCCTTGTCTCCCATGCCCAGGCAAAGGGATCCTTTTGTATTCATCTCAAGCTGCTTGCCCTGAATATCCAGCTCCTGGAATGACCCTGAGATGAACATACCTGGGGGCTGGAAGCCTGTATCTGCAGGAGTAGGCAACCTGGGGGCTGGTAGGAAAACCTCAAGGTTACCTGTCTCCACTCCGCTTTCATCCTTGGAGGTGAGAGGCAGCAAGAGTACAGATTCTATATTCAGGCACAGTGATCAAGTAGCAGACTCCTTCCTGGCCAGCGCAGCTGGGACTGGGACGTAGCTGCTTAGCAACTCAGATATTCTATGCCCAAGGAAAGGGCTATTGTCAGTAAGGGGAATCCAGCAGTTACCCTCCCAGGCTGTCACTGCTTACATCCTGTGTGACCTCAGCAATTCGGCTTGTCCAGAATGGAGTCCATGAAGGCACCCATCTCAGGTCTGTGCTGTGGATTAAGTGGCCATTCATTCAAATGCCTGGTGTGTTACATCTGCTAGGTCATCTCTGCCTGTATGCTATTTGCCACAATGAGTTGCTGAAGTGGGAGCCCCAGTCTTGCTGACCCAGTAGAAGTTTGGAGAATGCCTGCTGCAGAAATGGCAGAAGCCCTCTCTTCTGGTGGCAACGCAGGTACCCTTGTCTGTGGAACATGGTGTACAGATGCTCATTGTGGCCACCAAGGACATCCCAGGGCAAACAGCAGGCCAGTGGGGATGAAAAGGAGAAATGTCTGGGGACAGAATGTCATCTGCAAAGAATGACTGCTGCTGGGCCTTGGTGGAGACTGAATGCTAGTATGCTAATGAGGAAACCTTAGCAGTGATTCCAAACTCCACATTGACTCATCAAGCGACAAGACCAGATACACGTGGTAACAGCCCATCCTCAGTGGGAAGTGGCATGGGGAAGATTCAATACAGGCCTTTCAATCCTTAACATCACACCTAAGGCAGAGGCACCTTAATGCAACCAAACTCTAACATCCTACAGAAAAAAATATCCCCTTCTCCCCAACCCCCACAAAAAGTCAAACCAGCTCATGAAAACTCCTGGAGATGGCACTTGTATGAAGTCAAGCATACAAGGTGCCAAGTCCACAGGCAGCAAGTCAGCATGGTTCACACTGAATGTGTGGAGAACAGGACCTGAGGCTCTGTTAACAACAGAATACGATGAAATGGAGCTGCTGGGTCTTCTGGGAGTTCACCTTCTACTGTGCAGTGTTCCTTGAACAGTTGATTTAATCCTGTGGCCGGGAGGTCCTCAGAAAGATATGTTAATATATTGGCATTTAGATTAATGGAGGTCAAGACATGCTAACCAAATATAATTAACATTAACCAACCAGACACTTGCTCTCCTTGTGCCTACAGGGTAGTGGAGAAAATTTACATTTCTCTGCAAACACGTATTTTGGAAACCACCCAGTTTCAGAGCAACTATTTTACTACCTGCAGTCAGGGGAGGAGAGGGGAAAATCATGTATTAGCAGCATTTGAAAGCCTATATTCAAGTTTTAGAAACAGTTTCCTGACTTATTCTGTATATTTGATAATATAACAGTCTTGGAAGACTGCCGAGAGACAGAAACGCAAATGGAAAAAGATGAATCAAAAGACAGGTAAGGGTTTCCAGCTAAGTTGGCTGATAGCAACCACAGTGTGTGTCTCCCTGAATACTGTCTGAAAACAGAAGACAAACTGTTGAAATTAGGCTGCCCCTGTGGTGAAGGAGGTTGGGCCACCACTTGGCATGCCAGCAGCCCCTGTCAGAGCACTGGAAACTAGCAGCTGTAAGTCCAAGTAACTGTGTAATGGTGTCTCTGCACCCATGTAGAAGACCTGCATGGAGATCCCAGATCCGGGCCTCAGTCCAGCCCCAGGAGAGTGACCAGGTAAAGAAATCCCTTCTCTCTCTCTCTCTCTCTCTCTCTCTCTCTCTCTCTCTCTCTCTCTCTCTCTCTCTCTCTCTCATTCTCTGTCTTTTCAACAAAAAGACTTTTAAGGAAAACACAGAAACACATATATCAAATCATCAGGTTGTACAATTTGTAGAACATACAATTGTTGCTCAGCATTCAAAACAAACTGGTTTCAGGCTCTCTTAAAATATTAAAGCCAGCAAATGCTTGAGTCCCTTGTGCCAAATGGCATTGCATCTGCATAGAACCTACACACCTCTTCCTACAAACTGTAAGTCATTCGCTAATTATAATACTTCATACCATGTAAAATCAATGCAAGTAGCTATTAGTTTGCATTATTTAGAAATAATTTCAAAAGTCATTTGTGCATAACTCCTGTTTGTCAACCATACTCTAAGAAAACTTGCAAAAAGCAAAATAAAGCAAATGTGACATATTTCAGAGATGGAAGTATCAGAGAAAGTCCATCCCCTCCAACACGATTTTTCCAGAAAACAACAGAAAGAGCTGTGGCATACACACCCAGTCCAGATGCCTTCAATCACATGGCATCTGACCTGCCACCCCAAGGCCAAGCTATGCAGGTGGAAAAATTCTGAGAATTCTCACAGAGAGTTCCTATCACTTGGTTCAATCACAAATGCTTCCACCAGACATTTCCTAATGTTATTGAGAAGTAGTTGCTGACTGTAGGATGGTAAGGACAGATCCAGAGTCCCCTCATAGTAAGGGCGGGACACTTCATGCAGGTAATTGGCTCCTATGTCATGTACCACTTTTTTTTTTAATATTTCCTTTTTTATATGTGTTTGCTTTCTATTATTTATTTACTTTTATTACTATTTTATGATACAGTTCCATAGGCCTTGGGATTTCCCTTACCCTCACCCTAAGTTCCCTCCCCTCCACTGAGTTCCCATATATTATTACTAAAGTACAGTTCTTCAAAAACTGTCATATATCCATCATTGTGGGCATTGACAATAGCAGAGTAGCAAGATACAGTTAACAGTTTCATTGGTAGTCCATCTATGGTCTGAAAGTAGAGATGCCTCCTACTGCATTGTAGCCTCACATCTGGATATGACAGTCTCCATTGCACAGTTACTGTACAGCCCCTTAAATGAAAAGCCACAGTGCTAAATCAACAGCAGGAAAAAAGAATAGAAATTTACAATGGCATTAAGTTAAACAATATGCTACTAGATATGATAGTCTCCATTAGGCAGTTATTGTACATTCTGTTAGATGAAAGGCCACAAAACAAAATCAACAACAGGAAAAAAATTTAAAATGCCGCTGAAAAGTGAGATTTATGGAGGGAAGGACAGAGAGAAAGATCTTCTCTCTGCTGGCTCACTCCCCAAGCTGCCTCAATGGCCAGAGCTGAACCAGAGCTGAGGCCATTTGAAACCCGGAGCAAGGAGTTTCTTCCAGATCTCCCAAGCTACTGCAGGGTCCCAGCTTTGGGTTGTCCTCGACTGATTTCTCAGGCTACAGGCAGGGAGCTGGATGGAAGTGGAACAGCCAGGACATGAACTGGTTCTCATATGGGATCTCAGCACATAGAAGGCAATGAATTTAGACATTAAGCTACCAGGCTGGGTCCCCATGGTCTACTTCTAACCCGGATTCTTCCTAATTAACTTTAGAAGTCAACAACAGAAGGCTCCATGTTTGGGCTCCTGCCAGCTATGTGGGAGCCACAAATGGAGACCCAGGATCCTGGTGTTTACTTGGGCCAATCCGGGCTATCATCACCATCTGAAGGGTGAACCAGCAGGTGAAAATTCTCATTCTCTCTCTCTCATTCACTTTCCCCTCTCTCTTTCACTCTCTCTCTCTCTCTCTCTCTCTCTCTCTCTCTCTCTCTATCTGTGTGTGTATGTGCACGTGTGTGTGTCCTCTTATTTGTAACTCTGCCTGCCATTCATATAAATAAATAATTCTTCTCATTCCCCAAACGACTGTAATAGCTGGTGCTGTGCTGATCCGAATCCAGGAGCCAGGAACTACCTCCAGGTCTCCCACACAAAAACAGGATCCCAAGGCTTTGGGCCATCCTCAACTGTTTTCCCAGGGCACAAGCAGGGAGCTGGATGGGAAGTGGAGCTGCTGGGATTGGAACCGGTGCCCATATGGGATCCAGGTGTGTTCAAGGCGAGGACTTTAGCCGCTAGGCCACCATGCCTAGCCCAGTAAATAATTCTTTAAAAATCCCTATGAAGTACTGACTCTTGAAAAAAGCAGTTCTAATGGCAAACGCTCTTTATTTGACAAGTGCTCCTTCATACAACTTACAGCAAAGGCTGAACTCCAGGCACTGATGGCATCTCCAGCTCTGCTCCCTGAACTGTGGAAATTGGGAGAGGAGTATCTGACAGGTCCCTGGGACTCCACTGCACCAAAGATGTCACTCCAACAAGAAGAAAGGCTTTTTACTTTTGGTATGTACATTTGAATGTGCCAAAAACAATTATAATTTCTAACTTGTAATTGTTGATGATTTTCATTTCAAGCCTCATTTCTGTTAATTCCAGAGAACTCATAGGCACTTCACATGTACTAAATTTTTACCACACTCTATTTAACTTCTTTCTTATCAATATTACAGTGGTTGAACTTGACTTCGCAAGGGCTTCTGTTACTGACCTGGGTGTCTGGGCCTTGACTGGGCCCCTCTGTGACTGTGGTCAGCTGTTGTGATGTTCAGTACTCAGCTGGTCTCTTGGCTTTGCACTCAGCCCCCCATTTAGAATCCAGGCTCCCATCCAGCACTACCCTCTCTCTTACCAGCACATCTCAGAAGCCTAGAAGCCTCAGATACCTTCTCATTCTTATGGGATATTCTGGAACATTCCTGATTTTTCTTAGACCTTCCAAGGATAAAATTACACTACACAGTCCACTCTGCATGAGTGTGGCTCATCTATCCCAAGTTAATCTGTGCCCTACAGGGTTCTTCTATCTCTTGGAGAGTCAAATGTTTTAACTTTAAAGTCCTTCTAGGGAGCAAATCATCATTTTGCTTTCTGATTTTTAAAGAGAGCTACAGAGTCTGAGATCTTTCATCTAGTGGTTCACTCCCCAGCTGGGGCAGAGATAGGCTAAAACCAGGAGACAGGAACTACATCCAGGTGTCCAACAGGGATGGTAGGGCCCGCATATTTGATGTTCATCATCTGATGTGTTGAGAATCCAGCGGGGAGCTGGAACTGGAACCCAGGCACTCTGATGAGGGTCACAGGTATCCCAGTGAACATTTTCATTTCTGCACCAAGCCCCTCCCCTTTCCCCTAATTTTAAAAGCACTGAGATTAAAGAAAGAAATGGGAAGATTGAAAACTGCCCCAGTTACTATACCACATCACTGTCAAGTCCTGGGATACTAAGGCTATGCCTGCAGGGAGCCACAAACACACGCAGGCATAGATGTGCCTCTGGGATTCAATTTCTGAGAAATCTGCTTGGTCTGCCTGTCGGTCCCTTCCTAGAGCCAGGTGTTCAGCAGTCACTGTCCTCCCTGACACAGAGGTGGATGTTCCCTGCAGAGCTCAAATGCAGGTGCCGCTGGAGAGCGTCCATGCACTATGCTCATGATCACACCTCTGTGTGCCCCTAGAAATAGAGCTTGGCAATACAGAGCTACAAGGATCTCAGAGCTAGCAATTTAGACCCAAATCCTGAGTCAAGTGGCCAAAGTATTTGATATCACACACTAAGAGATGGTGAGACCTGGCCATTTAGTGCCCAATTGTGATGTCCTCATTCAGAGTCCTCAAAACTCAACTGGAAATGGGAGAGAACAAGATCTCCTCCCTGCTTCCTTCCCCCTTGCTTAGGACACCTCTGCTCTGGAGGGAGAGGAAGACATGATGGGCCTCTCCATCTTTGGCCTCCCACCCCATGCCTGGTACCCTGAGACACAGAATCAACTTACACAACTTGGAGTTACCTCTTTTCCTGCTGCCAAGTCCTTCCCCTGTGAGATGAGCTTTCTTTTCTCCTAACAAATCCTCAAGGATGGGGAATTTGAAAAGGCATAGCAAATTCTGGAGGTGTTTATTCCAAGTTAAGAATTTGGGTCTTTTCCAGAAAAAATGAATTCATCAATTTCTCTTTGAAAATTTCCTCAAGGATCACTTCAGTTTGTAGCCCTGGAGTATCAGGAGCAGGCTTCTATCTATTGGGAGTTCAGAGAAGCCAGGAGCAAGCTGTGGTTTGAACGAGTGAAAGCCCTGTGAGGTGGGTCTCTCCAGTGCCCAACATCAGGCAGTTCCCAGTCTCAGACATGACCTGTGTTGCCTCATTTACTCCTGACACAGCTATATTAACGTACTCATTGCTATTTTTTCAAATGGCAGACTGTGGTCAGATGGGGAAATAATTGGCCTAAGATACTTGAGAGAGTAAGAAAAAGAGGTATGGAGAGGAGTAGGATCAAACTGCCCCAAAGACTTTGCCTATTACAGCTGCATAGATATATCCATGTGACCTTTCACCTGTCTCACCATGTCTTCCTGGGCTCAGGTTAGGAACAGAGATGTGCATTTCATGAATACTATCTTGGATTCCCCTTGCTGCAGCAGCTACCTGTGATAGGCAGGTGTCCAGTTCACATTGAGGGAGACAGGGAGACTTATTGCTTATGCGATAAAAGCAGAAGCCATGAGAAACTCCTCACTTGTTTCTGGTCCTGGGGAGTGTTAGGAGGAAAAGAGACCCTGCAGCAATTTCCCTGACATCAATGATTGCAAAGCTCTGACACTGCCTCTGAGCAGTACTCAGCCTCATGAAAGAGAAACCTGCCTGTAGTTACAAAGCAGATAACATATGCAACAGTGTGCTCATGACGTTGTGTTAGCCATGGAAGCATACCAGGTTCAGGCTAACCGCATCTCACTCAGACCCTCCTGCATCCTGCACCATGAAAATATGTTCATTACACACAGCGCTCCAGCCTGCCCTCATCTCTTGTCCAGCCCCCCAGACCAATGATACCCTTAGGATTCTTTTTTTTTATTGCATTATATGACACAGATTTATAGGCACTGGAATTTCCCGCATCCCCAAACCATCCATGGTGAATTCCTCCACCTTGTTGCATTACCACAGTTCAAGTTTAGTTGAAACTCTTTCATTGCAAGCATATATCAAGCATAGAGTTCAGCATCTTATTGTCCAGATAAGTTCAACAGCTTCTTGGGGAGACCATCTCTGGTCTGAAGGTAGAGCCGGCAGAGTATCATCCCAATCAATTAAAAGCCCCAACATAACATCAGCCACAATTTATAACGTTATGAAATTAATTGACGTAGTACTGAGTAACCATTAGGTTAAAAGAAGAAAGAAAAGAAAAAAAAATGCAAGTTCTTAACTACATCCTGTGCCTTCTTCATTGACATTTCAATTTTAGCTTATATACAACTGGGTTCTATAAACCTTAAAAAGGTTATAGATTATCATTCAGCTGTCTCATGTCTATTTTCATTATAGTATTTAGCATTTTATAGTGTTGAAGCATAATTTTGCTGAACCTGGCTGTTTTTCGGGTAGTCTAGACTGGCTTATAACTGTAACAAGACATGTGTCAACAGTTTAGGTGCAGAACAGTTTTAGAAGGGGTGTGCAGAGAAACTTTCAGTACCCTAGTGAGGAGTAACTAATCTTTGTGTCCCACCTAGTAAGGTATAAATGAATCCACACTGACCGTTTTCTGTCTGATTCTAAGCTTTCCTTGTTGTTCTCTATCTATTCTAGATTTTTTGTTTGTTTTGAGGGGTTTCTGGATTCTACACAGTCTATTGAACTACTCTGGAACATCCCAATTAGCTGGTGAGAACACAGTCCACCACACTGGCTTCATGAAGGTAAACACACAGTCTTCTGCTGCACACAGGAAGGCTCCAACGTGAGGTTTCCAAGGTGCTGAAGTGGCTCCCTTGAACTTGAAGGCCGATTCCACTGTGGCCTTCCTTCTCATCCTCCCTTTGGCATGTGGGATCACTCCTGTTGTTACACACAGGGTTCACTATGACTTCATGAATTCCAGACATCAAAACTAAGTTCCAAGTAAAGCCAAGGAAAGGGAAAAGATTTTTTTCCCAGAAGCCTTAACCTATTGGCTGATGACACTGGAACTGCTTCTGTATGGTGGGAAGATGGGAGACATGGTTTCCTTATGAGTCTATTAGATTGACACCTGCTGAGAACCTCTATTCTGTCCTGGGATTTCCTGGCTCTCCAGGTACTGGAGCATCTTACAGATCTAATTCTTTTCCACTTGCTCATCTTTCTTGATGCAATCTCCTCCATACTAATTTTTTTTTCTCTTATGTCCCACTGAAGCTGCTGCCAGTGTCTTGAACTCTGGTTGCTGGCCCATTGTGGTTCCTATCATAAATCATACCTGTAGTTTCTTTAGTCTCTGTAGTTCTTTATAAAACAGAATCCTCCAAGTTCACCCTTCTTCCTGCTATGGAAGATCAGTCACCTGCTGCCATCCTATTTCACTTGTCTCGTGTCATTGTGGAGAGGGGTTGGAGGGTTGAGATTAACAGAGGATAGGAACCAAGCAAATGTTCCCTACATCCTCACATGCACTAAACTGATGCAGAATCCCCAATGCAGGACAGAATCTACCTGCCCTGTGCATACCTCTTTCCAGCAGTGCGTGGTAATAAGGAACCTGGTACAGAGAAGAACCCTTATAGGGTTCACGCTGGATTAGAGAATAGCCTGAGATGCTGGAGGAGGATGTGGATATGGAAGTTTGGTGTGTGGGAAAGCAAGTGCTATTCCCCAAAACGTCAGGTGAATACAGCAGAAAGTGACTTGGAAAAGCAAGTGCTATTCCCCAAAACGTCAGGTGAATGCAGCAGAAAGTGACTTTTACCCAGAAGAATACAAAGCAGGGGTAGAGGCCATCTTGGTAGCATGGTGGCACCAGCATCCATATCCCAGATGCTCCACTTTCAGTCAAGTTCCTTACTGGGAAAACAGCAGAAGATGACCCAAGTCAGCAACTAAACCTCTTTTTTTTTTATTATTTATTATTTTTACTTCATTAATTACATTGTATTATATGACACAGTTACATAGGTACTTGGGTTCTCCCACCCCTCCCCAAACCCTCCCCCCCATGGTGGATTCCTACACCTTGTTGCATAACAACAGTTCAAGTTCAGTTGAGATTCCCCCATTGCAAGCATATACCAAACCTAGAGTCCAGCATCTTATTGTCCAGTCAAGTTCAACGGCTTCTTAGGTATACCCTTTCTGGTCTGAAGACAGATCCTGCAAGTATCATCCCAGTCAATTGAAAGCTCCAACATACCATCAGCAAAAATTTACATCATTATGGGATTAATTGACATAGTAATGAGTAACCAATATGTTAAAAGTAAATGAGAGTTCCCAGCCACCTTCTGTGACCACCTCACCTACACTTCAATTTTAGTTTATACACAACATATAACATTCATAACATAACATGTTATACATAACATCGTATCATCTTAAATTAAGGCAAACATGTGGTATTTAACCTTTTGGGATTGGCTCATTTCCCTTAGCATTATGGTTTCCAGTTTGGCCCATTTGGCCACAAAGAACTGCATTTTGTTTTTTTAATAGCTGAGTAGTATTCCATGGAGTAGATGAACCATAGCTTTCTTATCCAATCCTCTGTTGATGGGCATTTTGATTGCTTCCATGTTTTTGCAATTACTGATTGTGCTGCTATGAGCATAGGAGTGCATGTTGGTTTCTCATAAAACAATTGTTATGGATATATTCCTAGGAGTGCTATTGCTGGGTCATACGGTATGTTGATTTTGATTTGTTTGAATATTCTCCATACTGATTTCCATAGAGGCTGTACCAGCCTGCAGCCCCACCAGGAGTGGAGTAGGGTTCCCTTTTCCCCGCAACCTCGCCAACAAGTGTTGTTGGTGCTTTTATTCATGTGGGCCAGTCTTACTGGCATTAGGTGGTACCTCATTGATGTTTTAATTTGGATTTCCCTTATTGCCAGGGAACTTGAGCATTTTTTCATATGTTTATTTGCCATTTGGGTTTGTTCCTTTGTGAAGTGTTTGCCCATTTCCCGTGCCCATTTCTTGAGTGGCTTGTTTGTTTTGACATTTTGGTTGTTTTGTAGCTTTTTGTATATTCTGGAGATTAGTCCTCTATCACCTATGTCGTGTGCGAAGATCTTCTCCCATTCTGTGGGTTGCCTTTTTACTTTGTTGATTGTTTCTCTAGCTGTACAAGCTTCTTAGTTTGATGAGGTCCCAATTGTTTATTTTGGTCTCAATTTCCACTGCTTTTGGAGTCTTTTTTAGGAAGTGAGGGCCTACCCCTAAGTGTTCCAGTGTGTTTCCAGCATTTTCTTCCAAAAGTTTGAAGGTTTCTGGATGTAGGTTTAGATCTGTTATCCATTTAGATCTGATCTTAGTGTATGGTGAGAGATGTGGATCTATCTTTTTGTTTCTGCAGGCTATTAACCAGCTGTCCCAACAGCATTTATTGAACAGACCTTCCCATTTGCCTGGATTGTCGTTTGTCTTTTTGTCAAAGATTATTTGGCTGTACCTGTTTGGGTTGCCTTCTGATGTTTCTATTCTGCTCCATTGATCTTCCTCTCTATCTTTGTGCCAGTACCAGGCTGTTTTGATAACCACTGCCCTATAGCATGTCCAGAGGTCCGGAACTGTGATTCACCCTGCTAACTTCCTGTTCTTCAGGATGGTTCTAGCTCTCCGTGGTTTTTTGTGCTTCCAGATGAACCTTTGGATCATTGTTTCCACTTCCATGAAGAATGTTTTGGGCAATTTGATTGGGATTGCGTTGAATGCATATATTGCTTTTGGCAGTACAGACATTTTAATGATATTGATTTTACCTATCCAGGAGCATGGGATGTTACTCCATCTTTTGAGGTCTTGTTCAATTTCTTCTTTAAGTAGTTTGTAGTTTTCTTCAAATAAGTCTCCTACATTTTCGGTTAGATTTATTCCCAGATATTTCATACTTTTCTCTGTTATTTTGAATGGTATCTTGCTGGTTAAGTCTTTTTCCATTTTGGGGCTGTTCGCATACACTATGGCTGTTGATTTTTGTTCATTAATTTTGTACCCTGCCACTCTACCAAACTCTCGTACAAGTTCTAGCAGTCTCTGTATTGAGTCTCTTGGCTCTTCTACATAAAGAATCATATCATTTTAGTATAGTGAGAGTTTGATTTCTTCGTTTCCCATTTGGATTCCTCTGATTTCTTTTTCTTGTCTTATGGCCTCAGCGAGTACCTCTAGGACTATGCCGAATAGTAGTGGAGAAAGCGGACATCCCTGTCTAGTTCCAGATCTCAGTGGGAAGGGTTCCAGTTTTTCTCCATTCAGTATGATGCTGGCATTGGGTTTTTCATATATGGCTTTAATTATGTTGTGGATTTTTCCATCTATGCCTACCTTGGTTAGGGTTTTTAGCAGGAAGTGGTGTTGGATTTTGTCGAAAGCTTTTTCTGCATCTATTGATACTATCATGTGATTCTTGTTTTTCAGTTTTTGGATGTGGTGTATCACATTTATGGATTTCCGAATGTTGAACCATCCCTGCGTTCCAGGGATGAATCCTACTTGATCTGGATGAATGATCTGTCTGATGTGTTTTTGAATTCTGTTGGCTAGGATTTTGTTGAGAATCTTAGCATCAATGTTCATCAAAGAGATAGGTCTGTAGTTTTCTTTCTCTGTAGGATCTCTGCCCGGTTTGGGGATTAAGGTAATGTTGGCTTCATAGAATGAGTTTGGAAGGGTTGCTTCCTTTTCTATTGTTTTGAAGAGTTTGTAGAGGATTGGGGTCAGTTCTGTTCGGAATGTTTTGTAGAATTCTGGAGTGAAGCCATCTGGGCCTGGGCTTTTCTTTGTTGGGAGGTCTTTAATCACTGATTCAATCTCTACTTCAGTTATGGGTTTGTTCAAGTCGTTTGTTGCCTCTGGGCTAAGTTTTGGCAGGTTGTGTGAGTCTAAGAACTTTTCCATTTCTTGGTGATCTTCTGATTTGTTGGAGTACAGTGCTTTGTAGTAATTTCTAATTATGGCCTTAATGGATGCGGTGTCTGTTTTTATGTTGCCTTTTTCATCTTTGATGCTGTTAATTCTTGCCTTCTCTTGTTTTTTCTTTGTCAGTCGGGCCAGTGGGGTGTCTATCTTGTTTATCTTCTCAAAAAACCAGCTTTTTGATTCATTGATTTTTGTGTATTGTTTGTATTTTATTTCTATCTGATTAATTTCCTCCCTTGTTTTGATGATTTCTTGTTTCCTATTGTGTGAGAGGGGCTCTTCTGCTGTTGTTTTTCCAATTCCTGGAGGTGTGTGTTTAGTTCCCGTATTTGGCGCCTCTCTTGGGCCTTGACATGAGCTCCAATTGCGATGAGTTTACCCCGTAGCACTGCTTTGGCAGTGTCCCACAAATTTTGGAATGTTGTGTCAGAGTTTTCATTGGTTTCCATAAATTTTTTGATCTCATCTTTAATTTCTTCTCTGATCCATTGTTCGTTTAATAGCATATTGTTCAGCCTCCAAGAGTTTCTGTATTTCCTGGGGCATTTTGAATTGCTGATTTCCAGTTTCATTCCGTGGTGGTCTGAGAGGGTACTTGGTATGATTCCTATCTTTTTGAAGTTATTTAGGTTTGCTTTGTGTCCTATCATGTGGTCGATCCTGGAGAAGGTGCCATGCACTGCTGAAAAAAATGTATAATCTGTGGCCTTAGGGTAAATAATTCTATAAATATCTATCATGTCCAGTTGTTCTATTGTTTGTATGAGCTCTGTTGTTTGTTTGTTGTGTTTTTGTTTTGTTGATCTGTCTATTGTTGATAGTGGGGTGTTAAGATACCCACTATTATTGTATGCATATCTATGTCTCCCCTTAAATCCGTGAGTAATTGCTTCACGTAGCTAGGTGCGTTTGAAGTTGGTGCATATATGTTCACAATGGTAATTACTTCCTGATGGATCAGTCCCTTCACCAATATATAATGTCCTTCCCTGTCCTTTTTGATGTGTGTCAGATTGAAGTCCACATCATCTGAAATTAAGACAGCTACCCCAGCCTTTTTTTCTCATCCATTGGCATGAAATATCTGTTTCCAACCTTTCACTTTCAGCTTCTTAGAATCTCTTCTGGTTAGATGTGTCTCTTGCAGGCAACAGATAGTTGGGTGCTATTTGATAATCCACTCTGTTAATCTATGCCTTTTGATTGGTGAGTTTAGGCCATTAGTGTTAAGAGTTAAAATTGAGAGGTTGTGATTTTGCCCTGCCATACTTGTTTTTGTGGGTGCTGATATCTGTGTAACTGCCCTTCCTTGTGTGGACTTTAGTGGGGAGACCTTCCTGTTTGCCTTCTTTGCTTATGATTCACCTCCTTCTTCTGGATTTAGTGCATTTCTAAGGAGATTTTGTAGAGCTGGTTTTGTGCTGGCATATTCTTCTAATTTCTCTTTGCTATGAAAGTATTTGATTTCGTTCTCAAATACGAATGAGATCTTTGCTGGGTACAATATTCTTGGTTGACAGTTGTTCTGATTCAGGATTTGGAAGATCTTTGTCCATTCTCTTATTGCTTGTAAAGTCTCTTCAGAGAAGTCAGCAGTGATCCTGATAGGTTTTCCCCGGTATGTGATCTTTTCTCTGCTTCGTACTTGTCTTAGGATTCTTTCTTTGTCTTCGTTGGAGTGGAACTTGAGCACCATATGTCTGGGTGAAGATCACTTTGGGTCATATCTGCTGGGAGTCCTCTGACCGCCCTGGATTTGGGCTGGGTTCATGTTCCAAGTGTTTTGAAAGTTTTCCTGTATAATTTCGTCGAGCACCATTTGCCTTCCTGACTCTCTTTCCACTCCTTCAGGAAGGCCAATAATCCTAATATTCGATTTTCTGAGGTTGTCTTTCATTTCTTGTATGGTCTTATTGGCTTTGTTCAGACTTGTCTCCAGCTGTTTCATGAACTGGGTATGTTCGTTTTGTGTGTCTTCCGTTTCAGAGATCCTCTCTTCTGCTGTATTTGTTCTGTTGGTTAGGCTCTCAATTTTGTTCTCTAAGTCAAGGATTTTACTTGTCATTTGTTGTATTTCTGAGGCTATGTGGTTCTTGAATTCCTTGAAGTCCTCCCAATTCTTCTCATTGTCTCTGACATATTTTAACATTATTTTTTTGAATTCCTTGTCTGGTCGATCTTCTATGTCTTCATCTCGCATCTCCGAAATAGACATTGGCTTTTGATCCTTTATTGGTAGGGTGTTGGCTCTCTCATCTGGATCATTACCTTTTCTGGTATTTCTTCCCATTGTGTTAGTGTTTCTTTTTTGAGAGACCTAGGCACCAGTGTGCTGAGGGGTCTCCAAGCACTATTCTGTAGAGATCAGAGTCTGCAGGCATGGAGTAGCAGGGTGTGGGAATTTTCAAGGCACTTTTGGTGCGTCTCCAGAACACTGGACCTCAGGGCGCCACTTCCAGGGCCCAGCGGATTCAAAGCGCACTCTCAGCTCGTCCCCTACAGGTATGCTACCACAGGGCATGGGGGAGTGAAGGCACTCTCTGTGAGCGCCCCCTGTGCGCGGGATCACAAGGCTCGGAGGATTCTAGGTGCTTTCTTGGTGTGTCCCCAGTGCCAGGGACTGCAGGGCGTGGAGGTTCCAGTTGCTCTCTGGGAATGCCTCCTGCACGCGGGTCCGCAGTGCTCTCCTGGTGCGTCTCCCAAGCACGGGACTATAGGGTGCGGGGTGTTCCAGGTGCTCTCTGGAAACGCCTCCTGCGCAGGTCCGCCCACCCCAGCGCTTGCAGGGGACCGACCGCCCCAGCGCTTGCATGGGACTGCCCAGCCCAGAGGCGTGCTCGGGTTCCTGTGGGATAGCACCGCCCAGCTGAGTGCCAGACCGCAAAGGCACGGGGGAGTATTCAGTGTGCCTTTTGCCTTTCTCCTCAGCTCAAAGGACCACTGTGCGTCACCGCCCAGACACAGTTTTGGCAATTTCAAGGCACTCGCCCTGTGTCCCTCGATGCTGGAGTCGTGGGGGAGGGGCGGGGAGATGAGCACCAAGGGTGTTCAGGCTCTGTGCATGCCCCTGGGGGCCCAACTCCCGGAGCCTCCGACCCACCACTGTCCCCAGCCAACTCACTCAAACCTCAGGTTCTTGCAGTCTGCCTCTTCCTCTGGTGGGAACCCTCGCCGAGGGTGCGTCTCCCGGCTACTGCGTCCAGTGCAGGTCCCAGCGTGTCCCGATGGAACCTGTAGAGTGCGGCTGGTGCAGGTCCTGGCGGGGCTTGGCGACCAGGGTTTGCGGATGCCAGCGGGTCCCGATGACTCCAGGTCCTGATGTCCACAGCGGGCGCAGGTCCTAGCGGCTCCTGGCGACCAGGGTGAGCAGGTGCCAGTGGGTCCTGATCACCGCTGGTCCTCATGGCCACAGCGTCTGCAGGTCCCGAGTTCTGCGGGTCGACTGTGGCTCTCGGCGGCTGCACTCAAAGGTGACTCAGCAGGTCAGGAGCGGAAAGTCGTCTTCCCTGCCATTTGTTTTGTTTTTCCCTGGTTGCTCTTCCGAGTTGTGTGGATTTTTTTGTCTCCACACTGTCCAGGGAACTTCACCTTCTTCTCCCTGTAGCTCTATGCTGCTCCACTTACGCTTTTGTCGCATTCTAGCCCTCTCTGTCTGTGAGCTCCCTCACAGTCTTTCTCCTATGTCGGCGATCTTGCGAGTCTCCCAGCAAGTAAATCTTTAAAAAAATAAGTTAATAAATAATGTAGGGACATACCTGAAGTTTCAAGGCAGCTGAGGGATAGCCATGGTGGAGAGAGAGGAGCCACAGCAAAGAGTTGAGGGAGGGACTGGAGGCAGAAGCTGTGGAGGGGTGGAGGACACGAGTCTTGGCCTTGGGTGACCAGAGACAAAGAAATCAGAAAGGTATCACTGTATGTCTTAGGTGACACATCAAGCTGAAAGCTGAGTTTACAGACAGCAAATGCAATTCAAACCTGGAGGTAAGTTCATAGGAACCAGTGGGGCAAGACGGAGCTACAGTCCCTGGATGGACAGCCAAAATCTCAGAGGAGCAGAGATCAGAGTAAAGGTCACATGGTCCAATGGTGGCAGTGTGGCAAGGACAGCAGCCCCATCTCTACCCAGGGCTCCTGGGGCACTGCAAATAGTCCGTGTCAGGTAGAGAAAGGCATTTCTGTGAGGAACATGGTGTGAGCAATGTGTAAAATTACTCTGGAAGCTGGGAAATCCTAGGCAATGCAGGGAGGCAGGGTCAGAGGTGGGCAGTGGTCAGGTCCCCCAGAGTCTGTGTTGGGGTTGTAGGAATCAGATTCCATACTGAGGGCTACCCCAGCCTGGCATGTAACACACATATAGTAGGATATTCTAAAGGACTGAGCAAACAAAGGAAGACCCAGAGAGTAATCACTTGGTAAGCTTGTGTTTTTGTGGAGGGTGTGGAGGGTTGATTGGAGTGCCTGGAGTAAAGACCAGTTAGAACACACATCACTGTGCAAAGCACTGAGGACTGCAGAGTTGACAATAGGGAAACTGAGGAGGAGATGGACAGAAGACATTACTGGGATTTGTCATTGAACATGAGGCTTTCAGAGACCAGGAGTTTAGGATGCTGTCACTTCTGAACTGCATATTTCTTCTGGAAGGGCAATACTGGGGCTCAGCCTGGGATGAAAAATAGAAGAAATTTGAAGGGATAAACTGGCAGCTGAGTGGAAGTCCCAGGAAATACTCAGCATGGAAATCTGAGACCAGCAAAGGCAATCAAACAGTCACACTTTAGCACAATGCAGAGTCCAGGATCAGGTGCCGACAAATGCTACAACCTGCTGGTACTGCAGCTGGATTCCCAGTGCTGCAGAACAAGCAAACTTGCCTGGAGTATGTCCTGTCTGCAGTGGAGAGAGAGAGAGAAAGAGAGAATATCTTTCATCTGCTGATTCACTCTCCAAAGTTCACAGCAGCTAGGCCTGTGTAGGACAGCAGACAGGAGTTTCTTCCATGTCACTCATGTGAGTGTCCTGCCCCAAGCAGTTGAACCATGTTCTGTGTTCTTCCGAGCCATTTGCAGGGAGCAGGAGTTGAAGTGGAGCAGACATGTCCTGACCCAGCATCCATATTTGAAGCCTGTACTGAAGACGTGGCTATACCTAGAATCCATCGTCTTCCAATGTCCCCTGCTCCTCCCTCTGCTCTTCTAGATACATGCCCTGCCTGAGTTCCTATGCTTCTCTTTCTCCTTGCTCTTGAATGGGGTCTGTGCTCACCCAATCCTGTGTTTCAGGCTGCCTCTTCTCTTCTCTCCACTTGCTATGGGGGTGCTTCCCTCTGCAGGGGACCTTGTTTCTCTCCTCCCAGACCTGATGGCTCTGGGGTACATTTGACATCATGGCCTCCCCTACCACTACACACACAAACACACACACACACACTCCCTGCCCATTTGCATACACATAACCCAGCATGCAGCTCTCACTGCAGCAGAAGGACCCATGAATTAGAAGTCAGTTTGCTGTTGCACTTACCCAGAAATGGAAGCCAGAACTGATTGCAGTGATGGAAGAGAGGGAGGGGAAGGACTGGAAAGACAGCAATGTTCCTTCTTGGCTCCTTGGTTGGAGGTTTCCCAGAGGCAGGGTTTTAACAGCATGAGCCACTTTGTCCCTGCATCCTCGCCCTCCCCTTCCTCCACTCCTCTCCTCACACAACGTTTCAAGGAGCAGTGTTAATTAGCTTTGCTGGTCAGTCCAGGATGTCAGCCAGGTGCTAACAGCTTGATCTCCCTTCCTCCACAGTCTGTATGTCCACCACTTCCCTGGATCTCAGGAGTCTCCCTGGAAGGTTTCCACACAGCCTCATTAAAGGAGTATCAGCTTCCAGGGACCTGCTTGGCTGTGAACTCACAGCTCCTGCTGATCAAAGCCAACCTTGGAGACCCACTGCTCTTTGCAGTTTTTGTTGTCAGTTCTGCTTCATCTCGCCTCTGCTTCATCCACTGCAGGCCCCCCATCCCTATATCCTGCTGATTGCCCTGAGGTTGCTGGATGACGCATTCCCTTTAACCAGGAGTGGAAATACCTTGGGTATTTCCCACATGGGACAGCTCCATCTTGGGTCTTTGTTTGGCTGGGAAGCTGCAGACCTGGGGACCCTACCTGTGTCAGACTCTTGGGGGCTGATCAGGAGCTTCCCCAGTCCCAGACAAGCCCTGAGATTAGGTCTGATCAGGTGGATGGGGAACCAGAGACCAGAAAGTCCCAAACAAGGATAGCTTGTGCCCCTGCATTCAACTCTTAACTGAGCCCCTCTTGTGTACCGGGCCTGCGAAAGTGAAGTTTCCAGAAGGAAATCCTTTTCCTCATAGAAGACTTCCAGCTCTGACCTTGTATTCTTCTGGAAACATGATATGGGGCTACACCTAATATCAGTGGTCCCAGGAGCAGTGGTGCCCTGTCTTCCAAAGTGCTTCTCACCATGGGCACTGTCTGCTTCCCAGGTCAACCTATGTCCCATGGGGACCAAACAGTGTATCTGCTTCTGCCATGCACAGCAGCCCTGCTGGTATTGCTTAACCTCTATCCTGCAATTTGCTACTTCCTCAGCTCAGCCCCATTCATCTGACTTCCTCCAGGCACCCCAGGGATGACTATCCATCTTCCTCTGTTCCTGCAGTTCCCCTGGCATTTTTCCAGGATGGCAGACAAACTGGGTACTATCAAACTGAGATAGCCCCATGGCTGTAGGAGCACCCAAACTCTCCACTGAGCTGCTTTAGCCTGAACTGGTCTCATGGTTTGCAGGGCACCAAGGGAGATTGGGGCACCTGACTCGAGGGATGTGGGGCCCTGCTCTCAGGCTCTGTTTCTTGGGTTTTCTCCTGTTTGGGGCAGCTGTGGGTGCTGCAACTCTCCCACACCATCTCTGACTCTGATGTCTGGATTCCCTCTTATACCATTCATGTCCTGCCACAGGGGACACCTAGCTCCCCTGTTCCCTCTGGGTGAAGGGGAGGCTATTGGGGACTAGCACTCTCTTCTTCCAGACCCTAGCCCAGTCCCATCCCCTGCTCATTTGCTATGCATGTCCAATCATGAGGAAGGCCTGCAGCTACTTGATACATACATTGTCTTCTTACTGTCTGGTCTTGGGTCTGGATGCCCTGTTGAATCAGGGTGTGGCACAGTAACAACCCAGGCCACTGGTCCAAAAGTAGCCAGGTCGTACATTTACTATCTTCTACCACTTTTCTGAGGATGGGAGACTCCAGTTCAGGGAAGATGCTGAAACAGTGGGACTTGAAACAAGTGGGACCTTGTGACAGTTGAGTCTTGGGACAGGTGATTATTGCTTAGACCCCTCCCCCCAAGTGGGCAAACTGCTTGTGTAAGGTCCAGCAGGGGTGGGTGAGGGGTGGCCTAGGAGGAGGCCGCGAAGGCTGGTTGATAAGGCCACACGGGGTGAAGGAGGCTGCCTCCTCCACCAGCAGTGACTTACACATTAACCAAGGTTGAAGGGAGCCTGTAACAGTCTAGCCCCATATAAGGCAAATTCCTCTGTCCCCAAATCCCTACATTTACATTTACAGCACCCAATAGAAACTGCCCCTCATGTTTCTAAGGCCCAACTTCTCTAGCCTGCTGTCTGTACTGGACCAGTGAACTTTACCTTGGAGCGCTCCCAATAAAGCTTGTTTTAAGCAGAACTTTATTCTGTATAGATTTCTGCTTCTAAATATAAACCCCAAGCTTACAGTTTTTTTAAAAGATGTATTTATTTTTATTGTAAAGTCAGATATACAGAGAGGAGGAGAGGCAGTGAGGAAAATCTTCCATGTGATGATTCATTCCCCAAGTGACCACCACAGCCAGTTCTGTGCTGATCCAAAGCCAGGACCCAGGAACTTCCTCCATGTCTCCCACGTGGCTGCAGGGTCCTAAAGCTATGGACCATCCTCAACTGCTTTCCCAGACCACAAGCAGGGAGCTGGATGGGAAGTGGAGTTGCCAGGGTTAGAATCGGCACCCATATGGGATTCTGGTGCATTCAAGGTGAAGACATTAGCCACTAGGCCACCATGCTGGGCCTCTAAACTTACAGTTTTGAGGTTGCCCTCCCCAGTTCTGCTCCACTTTTCTCCTTCCATGCTGCTCCCTCTGCATTGTTCCCTGCCCAGAACTGTGACTTTTGAATCTGTCAGTAGCTGCCACCCTTCCCTCCACACCAGGTTGCCACAGGTAGATGGTACATGTACCTTTCTTCTCTCTATCAGCCAAGGCTGCTGTACCACCCAAGTGTTGCCTTGGTCTGGACTACTTCCAATATCTCCAACCAAACTAAAGGATGTCATAAATCATCAGAATGTTCCTGTGACACTGTCAGAAACGTTCTTGTGAATGAATAAATGACGCAACAATTGAATGGATGAATAGTGCATCAGGGAATGCCCTACAGAGGAGGGAGGCACATTCCTGAGTCCCAGGCTGCAGCTCTGATGCCCTATGGTAGCCTGGGACTCAGGGAGCTGTGAGAGGTGGCAGCAGTCCCTCTCAAAATCACGGGGTTTAATTTGCAATGGTTTCACTCCTATTTCTCACGTCTGCTCCACTGACAGCTGCCTGCACTTACATCAGCCTTGTCTTTTCTAACAAAGGAGAAGCAGAATTCCAAGTCAGCCAACGGTTTGTGAGGAAGGCAGACAGAGGACAGATGGGTGTGGATGAGAGAGGGGGTTACTGACTACTTTAAAAGCTGGGGAGATCAGATGCACACCTCTCTTGGTGGCAGTGCATGTCCCCATACTATATACCTCTGTGAGGGCACTCATTATGTGTGTTTCTGAGATGAGAAGACTGAGACCCTGAAGCAAAAGTGTGCTGGAGGTGAGCTGGATACCAGGGCTGACCCACTGGTACTCCAGCATTCATGAGGAAGGGAGGCTATGCCACATCACTGCATCGTGTGACTTATAGTTTGCAAAGACTCTATTCCGTGCCTTCCCTGCCCCGCTTGCACCATCCACACACCGAGCCCTAGTTTTATGGTTAGTAACACAGTGAACATCCATGGGTGATAACTCCATTAACTCAATTCGTGCTGAGCATCTGTGCTTTGCCAAGCAGTAGGTGTGGATTGCATAAGTGTGGCTCCTTCCGACTCCTGGACTGCCAGGAATGGTCAGTCGCTACCAGGCAGCAATCCATACACCAGCAAGTGTGTTCTGCAAAGGCACGGTAAAAAGCTACCTTGGGGGCGAGGTGAAGGAGGAGGCAAGGTCTCTTGCAAGTAGTACCCAGACAAGCTGAACCCTTTAAGCAGAGGGAAAGGGTGCATGTTTCCCACAGAGGAAGCAAGCAGACATGTAGGGTAATGGCAGCATGAGAAAAGGAGAAAAGGTGTCCTGGGGAGGAGTGTGATATTAGGGAGGGCACCCCAAGGAGAGGAGCAGACATTGGCAAAGGTGCTAAAGCTTGAGAGAACATAGTACTTTCTAGAACAGGTGGTTTTTGTAGTCTGATCATACGCCCAGTAGAGGGAGTGGCACCAAGACAGTGGCATGGAGTGGGGGTGGGGAGGCATCTGGTGCACCCATGCCTTGTGTTTGGACCAGATCCACACTCGCACATCTCTTGGAATGTTCTCCAGTCTGAGTTGAGGGGCTCTCTTCTTTCCCTCAACACACACAATTGGGAATCTGGTTTGGATGTCTACATTCCTGGACAGTATTTTTAAAAGATTTATTTATTTATTTATTTATTTATTTATTTATTTATTTATTTATTTATTTATTTATTTATTTATTTGAGAGGCAGATTTACAGAGAAAAGGACACACACACACATACACAGGTCTGGAGTGGAACTGCAGATCAGAAACAAGTGCATGGATATAGCTCGAGTGCTAAGTCAAACATCTGACCCCAAATTTTATGCTTTAATTCCATTTTCCACAATTTTTTTAAGTGCTCACATATGTGTTTAGATTAAGGTTTTAGGTTGCATAAAATTTTTAATTCACAGTTTTACAGTTTTCTCAAACATCCCAGTCCTGGGTGGGCTGGTAAATAATTCAACTTTCCCACAGACAGTAGAAATGCTTCATACTGCACCTCTCTCTCAAGTTCAAGTTGCAGAAGAGATGCAATCTTCACTGTAATTAATCTCCTATTTCCTCAGAATTATTGGCCTTATAACTCTAATAATTTCATAAAAGTTACAGTTATTAGTCTATTCTACTACTATTGTTTGAAAAGTGGTGGACTGGATTTCAGCTCTGATCAGTATTACACCTCTGAAATACCTGGCTTGATCTGCCGGTTCAGCAGCTCTAGCTCTCTGCCCTGGGTCTGTGATTCTCACTTTGGTCACACACTCTTCACACATATGTAAAACACAATTTCAATTTTCTTTCAGCTTGTAGGAGCTTTTGTATTATTGTTCATGACTTTCCTCTCTAATTTCATAAAGCCCCACTTGATCTTCTTCCCTGCAACTCCTCCTTTCGTTGCCTCCCTGCCAATTGAATATTTTCTTGGAATAAGGAGCAGAGGATATGATCAATGTCCCTTTTAATTTCACATTTTTTAATTATGTACACTTATCGTATGAAACATTCACTGAAAGCTCTGTTGAGTACATGTAGATTGAAAAACAATCAGGAGAAGAACACGTTGAATTACCCTCCTTATTCACATACCTAACTCCTTCACAAAGCCAGGACAATGGAGCTTCTGGATTCAGCCTTTGTTCAATAAAATCCATGCATCATGGCTTCAGGGATGCCTCATAAAGCCATACCCTTTGGACTCCAATGTTGCAGAAACGAGAATTGCTTAATGTAATTCTTTCCTACACCAGATTTCTAGAGATGAAAAATTAATTAACAAGATGTCTTATTTTACTCCCTATAAAGCTGGGTGGAAAGAGCAAGGCAAACTCTAACATGAGTGATCTGAATCGCTTCTGCCAAGGATTGTCACAAAATTCAGACACGTTGTGCAGCTTTATCTCAACTGCTGACCCCACTGCCATCTGTGCAGGGACAGGGAGAGGGAACAAGATGGATGAGATTATATCCCCAGCAGTGTGGCAGACATGATGTTCTGCCACCTCCTTTGCATGATAAGGGAAAGGTTCTTACCACTTCTTGGCTCATTTTCTGCATCTGTTGCATGTTTGGGAATCAACCCTTACCTCATAAGATTCCTATAATATTTATACAAATAGCTCCATGTGAGAGGCACCTCCTGACAATGCCTTGCTATCTTGCTATGCTTAATGAACCACCGCTGATCCCATAGACTGCCAATGCTCTCTATCTCTAGGGTCTAGGATGATCCCAGTATCCCATACCCTAACCAACACAAGTCTTTCCAAGTCTCTTGAACTGTCTACGTGGTTTCACTTTATAACCCCGTGTTACTGATAGCTAAGTACACACACAAGCACACACACACATACACAGGGAGAGATCAGTGTTCCTTTCTGGAAATTGATGACATTCTCTCACTCATCACTCACCAGGAGGGGATAAAAAAGCACAGCAAGGGGAATGCAGTTGCTTAGAAATATGCAAAGAGGGAGTTAAGTCCCTCTATATTCTTCTCAGAGTATGGACTTTGTACTATCACTGTCCAAACTGCTTGAGTCCACAAAGAATATAGATGCTAATATTCTTCAGCCTTTGGTATATTTTCATATGCATGAGGCATCTTATTGATGGGACTCAAGTCTAAGCATGAAGTTCACTATATTTTCTAGATGAATTATAACCATAGCCTGAAACTAATTTCACACAACACATGCAACACATCTACAGTTGGGCTGGAAACTTGCTTGCGAAGTCTGAAAGCTTTCATGATGCTTTTGGCATCATGTCAGTGTTCAAACATTCATGCATTAGGAGGAGCATTCGGGGTTTCAGTTAAGGGACAGGTATTTTCTATCAGGGTTCAAAAAGTTCAAGGTTCTTATTCTCCTTCTGCTGTCCTGTGGGTGATACTTAACATGCTTCCTGATGTCCTTAAAGTTCTGACGCATCTACAGAGCTATGATAACATGCACTGAGTTACAAAATGAGACCAACTGGTCTGGTGTGGTGGCCTAGCTGCTTAAGTCCTCACCTTGAACACACCAGGATCCCATATGGGTACGTGTTCTCATCTTGACATCCCCATGTCCCATCCAGCTTCCTGCTTGTGGCCTGGGAAAACAGTTGAGGATGGGCCAATGCCTTGGGATCTTGTACCTGTGTGGAAGACCTGGAGGATGTTCCTGATTCCTGGCTTCAGATCAGCACAGCACTGGCCATTGCAGTCACTTGGGGAGTGAATCATCGGATGGAAGATCTTCCTCTCTGTCTCTCCTCCTCTCTGTATATCTGACTTTGCAATAAAAATGCATAAATCTTTAGAGAAAATGAGATCAACACCTTCACCATCAAGGGTTCCCCATCCATTCCAATAGAGAACAGTTGTTTTGTGTTCTCGTGAACCTGCTAATTGGATATAACTGAGACTTGTAGGGAAGTTTACTCAGTTTAAGCAGGTACCTTCCTCCAAGGGAATATTGCTAGTGGTTGCCACTGTTCTTTGGCCCATGGTGATGACGCGCAGTGTCAGTGCTACAACCAGGTAGCTTGGTTGCTATTATCATCCTACCTATCCTATTAGATTACTACTGAGGTCACATTGCCAGAAAATGAAATGATTGTTCATTATGTGTTTGTGGAGTCTAAGGCTGAAATTGGACCTCAAAATGTGATCTGAAGAGGAATCTTGCTTCCATAACTCTAGAATATTGAACTGGAGGTGTTCCACAAATCTTGGCCCCCAAGGTCATTTGATCTTCAATAGGTCATCTTTTCCACATCTAACTTGCTCTACATTTTTTTTTTTTTTTTCCAAAACGTGGCATGGTATAAGTTTGATGGAGTCTTTAGGATTTTTGATCTCAGAGAAATTCAGGATCACAAATCATGACTGCCTTTTGATCTTTAGGTTCCAAATACCAAAACTGTTGCAGACTCACTGTCCAGCTTTGTCTTGGGGAAGATTTCAATCTTTCAGACTGAGAGTCCCTTAGGATATTATGTGGGTTAAGAGTGAAGAATGTCAGTCTGTTTCATCTCTGCATATCAGGGTGCAGAATCTTCTGGATTAAAAGATTCACTTAAAATATATATATATTTATATATATTTATATGTATTTTTATATATTTATATATATTTATATATATAATATATATATTTAAAGTCAAGTTATATATATATTTAAAGTCAAGCTAAATATATTTATATTTATATTTAAAATATATTTATATTTAAAATATATATAAAGTCAAGTTTTTGCCCACAAAATGACACTTGTGAGAAGTCACTCAGACATAGTACAGAGTACAACCTCTTTCTGTCTTTTTCTTCCTTCCTTTCTTCCTTCCTTCCTTCCTTCCTTCCTTCCTTCCTTCCTTCCTTCCTTTCTTCCTTCCTTCCTTCCTTCCTTCCTTCCTTCCTTCCTTCCTTTCCTCCTTCCCTCCCTAAATTCTTTAGTTTTCATGATACACTTCCTTTGCTCAGGATTTTCCCTTCTACCATGCTCCCTTTTCACCTATACTTACTGTGTTCCCCTATACTGTAGCAACTTTTTAGATCCTCAACAACAATCAAAAGTCCATCAATGATCTATTTAAATGTATCTTTACATTGCAGGTATAGAGAAGGGGATAAAACCCTTTACTGAGGGTAACTTCCATGATGTTCAAATCTTTAAAGTCTATCAATAGTCAACAATACGATCAAGAGGTGACTCCAGATTGGGCCTGTCTGGAGTCACCTTGACCCCGCATGCCCAGGGGATGACTTTGGAAGTAGGGGGACTGCACAGGGTCATCTTGCCACTGCCTGCCCAGTAGCAGCAAAGGTGACTTCAGATTGGGTGAATCCCTTGGACCCATGCTTTCAGGACTTGGGCAAGTGGGCTTACATATGATATGGGCTGTGGCACAAGTGAGACCAAGCAGGAACATCAGGGTTCATGTCCAGGTGAGGAATTACTATTGAGGGCCATTCATGGACAATGCTGCTTGCAGGTAAGTATATGTACTTGGAGGTAAGCGAATGTTCTAAGACCAAGTAATTTGGAGGGTGGAACGGGAAAAGGTTTTAAGGTCAGACTGAAGCACCAGTATTTGTGGGAGACCTAAGCTGGGCTAGTTAGCCAAGGCAGAGTGACAGGCTAGTGTGTATTCATCATCACTGAATACCTCTCACTGAGACACGTTAAAGCTAGAGCTGAGAACCCACTTGACAGGGCTGGATCACTTGCAGGGAGAGTCATACTAGGGAACATGTAATGTTAAGCTGGGCCATGACACTAACCAATATATGAAAGAATGAGGTCTTGGGGCAGAATATGCTGAGGGTGTTACATGGACTCACCGCAGTCCAACTACAATTTCTTTCGAAATGTGAAAAGTCTATGGCTGGGGCCAGGCTGGCTGAGGAGATAAGGGAATGACTCAACCGTGAACATGAGAGTTAGAATGAAGGCAGTGGGCTGGGCTGGACACAGATGTAGTCTTCCTTGGCATGAGTGGGCATTAGGTCTGGTGAGCACCAGACTGGGTTAGATTCCAGAACCCACTGATGATTGTGAGAGACAGGGTATGTGTAGAATGGTTTTGGCTATGTTTTGGCTTCTGTTGAACCATGTGAGAGTCATGTCTGGGCTTGGACTAGGTGTGGCTATACTGCATTACCTATTGGTAATGGAAAGGGTGTGGATTGGTTGGGCACAGATACTTTTCCTGACATGACAAGTGGAGTAAATCAACCTGGGCCAATGGCCCACTGGTGTGTGTGAGATCTGCCACTGGGAAGAGATCTGATAGAGGATCTTGGGGAACTTGTTTGTCAGGATGCAGTCCCTGACGGTAAGTGCAAGAAGCAAGGCAAGAAGCAGGTGCACAAGAAGCAGCCCATACCATGTCAGGATACACTACTCATGGGCATACTACTCATGTGGGTCATGCCTGGGACCTGTCTGGGCTAAGCCAGTTCATAACAGGATTCTGCCATTGGAGGAAACTGGAGGTGAGGTGTCCTAAGTTCTGATTTCTAGAGCAAGCTCTGTATGGTCAGGTTGGGTCATCTTTTTGGAATCAAGTCTCTTCTAACCAAAAACATTATTCTTTATCCCCATAACTCTCTCATGAATGGATTATAATTTTGAGAAAACAAGCATTACAAACTACACCATTGTGAATATTTTCTTCCATATTTCTTTTCATTTTCTGAATTTATTTATTTGAAAGGCAGAGTGATAAGCTAGTGTATATTCATCATCTTGTAAGAGGGAAACAAATCAGGCTTCATTCTAAGAAATCTGATTTCCAAAACCAAGGCCAGCCAAGCTTCTGAGAATAACGATGATTTGGGGATTTCCAATAAATGCTGTTTTTATCAGTGTTTGATGTTTTAAAATCCTCATGCAATGTCAAGCAATTTTATCTTAATATTCATTATGCATGTCCCTAGCACTGTTAGCTTCTAATTAAAACAGCTCCAGTCCACCATGCTTTCAGAAAATGTTAGGTATGTGCTAGTCACACATGACATTAAATGAGGGGTCAAGGACATACATGACATCACATTCCTAAACTGTAGAGCTCCTAATTTGGTGGCAGGTACACTCATTGGTACCTTGACAGGGAACTTAATTGCTTACTATAAGCTCTACCTGTAGGGTTCACACTTTGGTATCAGAGATGCACATTGAGAGGTAAATGAAATTTACTTCTCTTAAGCTTCAACAGCAAGTATAAAACAAACAAATGTGAGATAATGGCATGAGAATGTAAGGTAAGAACATGCACAGTTGCCATGGGTCTCAGAGAATGTGGCCAGGTTTCCTGAAGGCTCCAGATAAGACTTTAAGGTAGTAAGAATGAAAAAGGATGTCTGAAATATGAAAATATAAACATCTAAGGTAAGAGGTCCAGGAAAGGCAGATTTGGGGTTATACAGGCAGGTGGAGGAGCAGACTGTTCAGTGAAAGACTGCTAGATACGAGCCCAAACTAGCATGGATGCCTCAAATGTCAGTGAAGCATGGCTTGGGTCTGTATCACTCTGATTTTTATTTCCTGTGTTTTATGAAGCTGTAAACCATTCTGGTTTTGCTGAATCAGTAGAGATTACCTCCCAGGCATTAGCTACTTACCAAAGGTGAGAAGCATCTTTCCTATTTGCATATATATAAAACTTGTTATACCATATGGACGTGGTAATCAAAATTCTGGTACTGGGCCTGTCATGATAGCCTAGTGGCTATATCCTTCCCTTGCATGTGATGGAATCCCATATGGGAGCCGACTGATGTCCTTGACTGCTTCATGTCTCATCCAGCACCCTTCTTGTTGCCTTGGAAAGCGTTGGAGAATAGCCAAATGCCTTGGGACCCTTCACTAATGTGGAGACCGGGAAGAGGCTCCTGGCTCAGCTTTGGCTCACCTTAAGCTATTGTGGCCACTGAGGAGTGGACCAGCGGGTGGAAAATCTTTTTCTCTGTGTCTCCTCTCTGTATATCTGCTTTTTCAGTAAAGATAAAGAAATCTTAAAAAAAAAAATAAGTCTGATACAGAAGCAAAGCCGAAGATCAATGGAACAGAATGGAAGCTCTGGAGGTGAGCCTACACATGTACACCCAACTGATCTTAGACAAGAGAACTGAAAATATCAGAACTAATAATCATATGGACTCCTAACTGGTGGTCCGCAGCCGAGGTTTGCTCACAGCAAAATATTTTAATGTCTGAGAGTCAGGTAGGCATAACAGAAGATGGTTTGAAACAGGATATAGTCTACCTGCTAGCAACAGAGGTAGTGGCGGGAGGTGAGTCAGTAAAATATGTGTTCTCCTAGCAGGCACCTCTCTTTGATCTGTTACCAAGACTATTATAATAAAGGGTGGAGAGTGCAGTCCATCAATATTCAGAGGAACCCAGCTGCCACAGTTTCTGTCAAGCTTCAGAACACAGTTGAATAGCAGGCAGGTGGATGAGTGGGACTAACAGAGAGGAGACAAGCCCATGACCTTCAGTGGGCCATGACCAAGTAGAAGATAGTTGCTCTGAACCTGAGCTCTTGCCTCAGCCCTTACTCTTGCCTCACACACACAAGCACGTGTGGCTGTCCTGAAGACAGGAGTCATTCTAATTGGCTGTGTCTTGTTGACATCATATGGCTCCACAGCAACCGTACCAACTGTCCAATCAGCAGCTGCAGGGTCATAATAGCTCAGAATCCTGTAACCTTAGTATTCTACGAGAAGCCATGGTGACAGACAGGCTGCTCTGGTGGAGAAAGATGGTGCGCAGCTCAAACTCAGATTTTTGTGGTCATTTCTCCCCCACAGATCCAGCAGAAAGAATTTTCAGACTCCAGGGATGCCAGGAGATTGTGATCATATGAATGTGGGTGTGTAGCAGGTCAGAATCTGTTGAAAACGTAGTGAACCATGGGGCTTTATTAACACTGGTATTACTAAGGTGTTTACATGTTTCATCAACAAGAATACTTGTTTTTCTCAAATGAGTCAAATCAAGTGTAGTTCTCCATGAGTGATGGTGTTTGGAAACATATAGAATATAAAACACCAAAAATATGTAAATTGGTAAATGTAGCACATCACACACATTTAAAATCCACTCTATCAGTGAGTTTTCATTATAGAACCAGTGTCATTAGTTAAGGTAACCATATTGCAAAAGAGGCCACTTTAACTAATTGTTCCTATGTAAAATAAGTTACCCCATGGGTAGTGGGGACCCACTTGCTTGAACTAGCAGACTCGCCTATTCCCATGGAGTGCTAAATTTATCAAGAGGCTGTATTCAGAAAGCTGAGTCAGACATTATACCCAAGTACTTTGCTTTGGGAGACTGCCTGCTACAGGCTTCCTCTGGGCATCTAAGCTGCTAGGCTAAACAGTCTCTCTTCCAGAAGGAATAGCAATAGTTACACACATGAACATGCACACTCATTAGTTATCAATTTATCATCTCTCAAATTCCTAATAACCACTGAACTGCTTTTTGGCTCTTGATTTCAGGGAGCTTGTTTTAAGACACTCAAACCAAACAGAGCAGGTTTGAAAGGTGAAATAAGAAGGAAGCAAACTATGTATCCCCCTCCCCACCACCCCGCAGCCATTATACTGGGTTTTTGGTAAATGCTGCAACTGTGTATTAGACTATCAGGCTCTCTTCCTGATGTCCTCTGTGCCTGGTGTAAGGAAGACCAGGTCTCCAGAGAGAGCCCTATTTAAGATGCCCAGGGAAATGTAGGCCAAGTGGAAAGACAGGGGGATAAAGGAGCTCTTTAATTTAGAACCCGTGAAAATAAACAGTGATGTTTATTTAAATGTGTCAACTACCCTAAACATCTCTCTTGCAATTTCAGCAGCACTCAGATTTTATCTTCTTAATTCTCTCCAAGGTATTATACTGCATCATTGGAATGAAATATTAGCAATAAATTCCTAATTCTATTCAGTCTCCATTCAACCCCAAACTTCAATAGAAATAAATTGTTGGCTTTGATTGAGTGTGATATCACTGTAGGAGGACTGTGGGATAAAGAAATTGCATAGTATGTGAAATCAGTTTCACTGAAATGGAAATTTCAGTCCAGTCCCACTGTCAAAAGGCCACTTCTACTACCTTAACAAAGTAACTTTCTTTGTAGAAGAAATGAATTAAAAAAAAAAAAACTGAGAAGCCAAAAATGCAAACAAAATTTAATCCAACCTAAACCAATGCTAGAGCTAACAACCTTTACTCTCCACAGTAGTTTAAATTCTGGTTCTACATTCTTTTCTGGGTGAGAGGAAATAAGTGCTATTCTGTAAACCTTCTATAAAGCCCACCTGCCCTTTATTACTGAGCCCAGTCTGCTTTTGTGGATATAAAATCTTTAAAAAGAAGAAAATGCCTTGCCTTAATGAAAACTTCTAAATCATCTTCCAGATATTTGAATTAAGATTCCTTGCACTTTGGAGAAGTTAAGCCCTTTAGAGAGAATAATGACTCAATATGGGCATTTAGTACAGCTAACACCAGACATCCATCCTGTGGAATTCAAGAAGCTGTATTCCAGATCTGCTTCCGGCTCCTTTGGTACCAGTCATAAGCAAGGGTGAACATATTGCCACATGGTCCTTGGGGGATACTTTGCTAAAACTGAATTTACAGACCTTATAAGAAAATGCTACCTTGCGGACAGTTACATGTAAGTGCAAGCGGATGTTGAAACACTGAAGTGTGTGTATTGCGACTAGAGGGCCCAAGAGAAAAAAGGGGGCCATTCTGATTGCATATCAGAAGGGGTGCTTCAAGTTTTTTTCTTCACTATCTGTGTAGACACTATGTTTTCTGTTGTTTTGCTTTATTTTATTGTTAAGATTTATTTATTGTTATTGGCCAAGCAGATAAACAAAGTAAAGAAGATACAGGGAGAAAGATCCTCTGCCTACTGGTTCACTCCTCTAGTAGATGCAATGGCCTCAGCCTGGGAGTAGTTTCTCAAGGCTTTATTCATCCTCAACTGCTTCCCTATGCTACAAGCAGGGATATGGGTTTTGGTGAATGGAAGGCAAGTATTTAGCCATTGTAGGCTATTGCAGTGGGACCCTCTTCTTATGTTTTAATGTCTGCCAAAATTCAGCTTATGAATATCATGAAGAGTGTATCTGCAATGTGAGATACTCACTTCAGAGTCAAGGTACTTTTTGACTCTCAAACTTAAGATTTTTTTTAAAGATTTATTTATTTTTACTACAAAGTCAGATATACAGACAGGAAGATCTTCTGTCCAGTGATTCACTCCCCAAGTGAGCCGCAATGGCCGGTGCGCGCCTATCCGAAGCCGGGAACCAGGAATCTCTTCCAGGTCTCCCACGTGGGTGCAGGGTCCGAAGACTTTGGACCATCCTCAACTGCTTTCCCAGGCCACAAGCAGGGAGCTGGATTGGAAGTGGAGCTGCCGGGATTAGAACCGGTGCCCATATGGGATCCCGAGGCGTTCAAAGCGAGGACTTTAGCCTCTAGGCCACGGCGCTGGGTCCATCAAACATAAGATGTTTTCCCAACTAAGCAGAGAGTCAGAGAAAGCAAATCTTCTGTCAGAGAGATGAAAGGTCAGGACATGAATCTTACAGGGACAGATTAGTTTAAGAAACTGGTTTGATCAATAAGAGAACACAAAGGCTCTGTTAATACCACCTTTGAGTAAGACATAACCACACTCTCCCCTCAGTCCCAAACATACTCTATGCCCATACTTACCTCTTTCCATCTTCTAAGGAAAACCATAGACCAAAAGACTCTTTAAAAACTGTCTCAGGGGCCTGGTGGCGTGGCCTAACGGCTAAAGTCCTCTCCTTAAAAGCCCTGGGATCCCATATGGGCGCCGGTTCTAATCCCGGCAGCTCCACTTCCCATCCAGCTCCCTGCTTGTGGCCTGGGAAAGCAGTCAAGGACGGCCCAATGCATTGGGACCCTGCACACATGCGTGGGAGACCCGGAAGAGGTTCCTGGTTCCCTGCTTTGGATCGGCATAGTACCGGCCCGTTGCGGCTCACTTGGGGAGTGAAACATCGGACAGAAGATCTTCCTCTCTGTCTCTCTTCCTCTCTGTATATCTGACTTTGTAATAAAATGAATAAATCTTTAAAAAAAAAACTGTCTCTGAAATCTTCAGTTCTAGACATTATTCGAGTTTCCTATGTCAAAACAGACAAGGAAAGAAGATAATAGATAATAGAAAATTATGGCTAGATGTATAGGTGGATGGCTAGCTACCTAGCTATATAAAAACATAGGGAGATAGACAATGTGGAAGCTTGTGGTAGTACCTGTTATACAAATATATATATATAAAAAAAGATGCCCTAATGTTTAAGAAGGTAAAACAAACACAACCAAAACGCTGCCAAGTTCAATCATCTGACAATGATGGCAACTGTTGGGGCTGAAAGATAGCCCTGATTTATTTATTTAACTAACTTTCTTTCTTTCTTTCTTTCTTTCTTTCTTTCTTTCTTTCTTTCTTTCTTTCTTTCTTTCTTTCTTTCTCTCTCTCTCTCTCTCTCTCTCTCTCTCTCTCTTTCTTTCTTTCTTTCTTTCTTTCTTTCTTTCTTTGTACATTCTGTGTCAATGCTTCCCTCATGTTCTGGGACTCTTCTTACCATAAACTCATTGCCATTTTCCTTTTGAATGCCATCCAGTAACCAACAGTGAACATGGAATTACAATAAACCAAAGTTTTAGTTTTATCCTCCAACCATTACTTACCCACTTATTAATACTTCTATCCATAAACTCATATTCTTTGAAAGCCATTTTCTCTAATTTCCAGTGTCTGAAATAATCACAATCATAATACTTGCATATATGAGCCAAAATATCAGTTACTGCTAGCAATATAATATTTCAAAACTGTTTTCTAAATTCATTTTCCATCATTAACTGAAGTCACTTTCTTCTGCTTCATTAACTGCTACAATAAAGTGTGTTTCTATTTCCAGTATTAATATTTTTCTAAAACAGACTATTAATTTCTTAGCTTTTGCGTTTTCACTCTCTTGTTTCAGTTCCATTTTGCAGGTCTTGATGGTGGAATATGCCACGCATGGAGCATCATACGCTTAAGCCAGACACAGGAAGATAAACATGGCACAGTCTCCATTAAATACACAGTCCACACTAAATAACCTGATAGAATCTGACACTATGGACTTGTGATTGTGGCTGTCCTAGAAGCAGGTGACATAGAGAATTGTGAAATACCTGTGACATCAAATCTGAGATAGATCAACCCTAGAGGTCAGAATCATGTCTATAGCTAACAATGAGTTCAGGTCTTATGGTGAAAGTTCTTAGCACAAAATCAACCTATTCATTGAAAGTGTTTTGCATGCATTTATTTATTAAGTTCTTACAATTAATGAGGATTATACTTACCCAGCAGAGGGAAACAAAGATCACAAATGTGAGGATTGTGATTTGGGTTACAATCACCAAGTTTACATGCAAGAATTTGAAGCATGTAAAAGTTAATGAAATGGCAAATTGTTACCATTACCCTCTTGTGTGAGAGACTTTACTCATAGAAACTTGCAGAAATTTTGGTCTATTCTTGGGTCAGAGAATAGTTTAGGTTGCCATCAGGTGCCCTGATATGGGGGTTTTCCTGGGACTTCAGAGTCAAAAGAGTGTAGACTTGTGAAAGCTGCACTCTTAAAGTTATAGTAATATTTCACTTTGAACTCTACTTTCTTAACATCAAAATACCATCCTTAACAGCAGGAGCCTTACACACAAATAACCTGACTTTGATACTGAATCATTGAATTTGCTATGTACAACCTTGGATTGTTGCACAATTGTTGTTGCTTGGTAGGAATACTCAGATCTTGGTGTAGTCAGGTTCAAACTTGGTTGTTGTAACCATTTGGGTAGTGAACAAGAGAAGAGAGAATCTCTATTTTTTTCCCCTCTCTTTTTGCAACACTGCTTTTCAAATAAGGAAGACTTTTTTAAAAGTTCAGCACTTCTTCTATCAGCAACTGATTGTAAAAATGTCACTTATTAATAAAATTTTCCCCCTCATTTTGTGCATAATTTTTTAACTTGCATTTATAGTCCTAGTAGTATTATAGTTCCCCCATGTTACACATTTAATATGTCTTGGTAAATAGCTTGAAAACATATTTGGTAAAAGTTTAAAGCCATTCGTGTAAAAGAAAAAATGACTTATATTCATGTATTACAAATGTTATTGGTATATAGGATTATGTAGTACACAGCTTATAAAGACTCAAAAGGTTTTTGTTGTTGTTGTTGTGAGTTGACCCCCAAAATTAAAGGCAGACTGTTGGAAGCTTGCTTGGGAGTCTTTATTCACTGGCCAGCTGGCTGATGGACTCAACTGTACCTAGTGTAAGTGGAAGAGCAGATCAACCTTTATCATCCATGTTCAGGGTTGTTTTCTTTTTTATTTTTACTGGAAAATTGATCCAGCAAAAAGGAAAGACAGAGAGAGTGATCCCATATCAACTGATTCACTTTGTAAGTGGCCACAATGACCAGAACCAAGCTGATCTACAGTCAGGATCCAGGAGCCTCCTTTGGATCTCCCATGTGAGTTCAAGGTCCCAATGCTTTAGGCTATCCTCCGCAGCCTTCCCCAGCCACAATCATGACAATGGATGGGAAGCGGAATATCTGGGAAGTGAACAAGCATCCACATGGAATACAAGTGTCAAGAGGTGTACCAATTGAGCCATCCTACCAGAGCTATTTCAGTAGTTTTAAGCAATGATTATCCAATCAACTTAGAGAGAGTACTCAGTGCATGCCATGAATCATTCAATCAACCAAGCTTTCATCTGTGCATAGTACAAATTATCCAGTCAGCTGTACCTGTGTGAAACACAGACATCCACTCAGGTTAAGCGGCATAAATTGTTTAAAAAATTTTTGCAAAAATTACTTAAAGGGTCTGGCGCAGTGGCCTAGTAGCTAAAAGTCCTCATCTTGAATGAGCCAGGATCCCATATGAAACCTGGTTCTAATCCTGGCAGCCCTGTTTCCCGTCCAACTCCCTGCTTGTGGCCTGGGAAAGCAGTTGAGGATGGCCCAAAGCCTTGGGACACTAATCCAGCATGGGAGACCTGGAAGAGGATCTGGGCTCCTGGCTTCGGATTGGCTGAGCTCTGGCAATTGCAGTGACTTGGGGAGTAAATCATCATATGGAAGATCTTCCTCTCTGTCTCTCCTCCTCTCTGTATATCTGAATTTGCAGTAAAAATAAATAAGTCTTTGAAAAATTACTTCGAATGGCTCACAAAATCAGTTATAAAGCACATAAAATATCATACAATTTATAGATAAAAGCATTAAACTGATGGTACATGCAATCATCTGTGTCTCTACTAAGTACAATCACAAATAATCATAATTACCCTAAATAACTGATTAAACAAATTCTTCAATGGGGAAGAGAAAACAAATCTCTCATGCAGAATAATTCCAAAAATGTGCGAAGATACTAAGCATTCAAAGAAGTGCTCTTTTAAATCATTCTATCGTTAAGAATTTCATCCTGTCTAGTAGTGCACAACTGAATCAGGTAAATAGGTCTATCCAATTGCATGTCCAGAAAGCAGTTTGGGGCATTAAGCTTACTGCATGAGCTGTAAAAGAAAAGGAAGATCTCAACCCAGGATAAGATATTTTCTTGTAATGAGTTCTCTCACTCCCCTTTTGGGACATTCCGTGAACCCAAGTTTATGGGCACAGATGATACACTACAGAAATACATCAGGAGATCTATCCTAACGGTCACTATTTCTGTTGTCTGGGTGGTCACACGTGTTTATCTAGCAAACTGCATCTCACTCAATGCTTGGCTGACTTATACCAAACTCACATATTTAGTCAAACTGCAGTTGTGACTGATGAACAAACATATCTCTTATCCGGTTTGGGTGATATTTTATATAAACAAATAAGTGTGAAATAAAAAATGACACATGGGTACATTTGTCAATGACCTAAGTGAATTCTTTGTGGTTTCAAGCGATGCTTCCCAACAGTGTGTTTTCTAAAATCTGCATTAGTTGCCATGGAAATAATACAGATATATTACATTTGGTACATTTGGATAATTTTTTTTGCATTATTAACTTTACTCCACGAATTTCTTTAAAAATTAGAGTTCAGTTGATTTCAATCAATGTGTTCGAGAGTATTTCCAGTTTGTGGCCACACTTCTTTGAAACTATATAAATTGTTGTGTGAAACAATGAAGGTGAAGTCTGCCTCCCTGAGTTTCAGTTTTATCAGGATTTTTTTTTAAGGTGGCAGGTGTCAGAAAATCCATTGAGGGAATAAAATTGCTTCCCCTGAGGTTATCTTTGACCAGATCACAATGTTAACTCTCCTATTTCTTTGTATATTTATCATGAAGAAGTGTGGTGATGGTGCCTGGGATTTAAACTTATTATGGACATGAAAGAGATGTCTTATCACACCTTTCTTGCCAGAGTCCAGGTCCAGCTGAGCTGGGGACTCGCAGAGGGTGTGCAGATTAGACATAAAGAGAAAAGAAATGGGCCACTACAATTTCAGGATCATAATGGACAATGTGAGTAAGTTGTCTGCTTTCTTTATACAGAAGCTGTCACAAAGGCTGGCACAGACTTCACACCTGGTCAAGCGGGCATTCCTAAGATAATTCTACCAATTGTTTCACCTTGAGGTAGGATATCTGCTGTCCTAATCCTGTGGTCAGGAGTTTTCAATAGAGGGCACATATCAATCAGTAACATATTCCTACTGCAATCCTCATTCTGCAACTTCATCTAGAATCAGTTAAGGGAGGAAATGCATCACAGAAGGAGGGACCTAAAGATCAAGCAAAGAGGGAAAGAATAGATTCCCACTATGGCAAGGGACTTAATACCCTTGATTAGCATATGATCAATGAGGGAGGAAAACCCTAAGCATAGGTTCCTGCTACAACCTTGATTAACATATGAACAACGGGGGCAGCAACATCAACTTCCAAGCTCACATTGATAGTAAAGACCAACTCCGCAGAGGCAGACAATGTCTAAACAGATTGCAGAAATCTCAGCGGGGTTGTCTGGGTGTCCATACATAGGTAGTAGTTGGAAATGCCTTCAGGTGGATGCAGAGACACCTGCCAGGCCATGCCATGCAGCGGGGATTTCCTTGCTGCCTTGCCTGCTATGGAACAGTTCTCTTCACACCTTCGTGTCCTCCACACCCACCACCAGGACCCCAACACTTTGTGATGGTTTTGATTTTGAGTCAGCTAGCCAGGATTAGAACTGCTCTTCTGCTCTTTTAATTCATGCTCTGTTTCTTACTCCCTCTCTCTCCCTTTCTTCCAAGAGTATGCTTAAAAGAAGATACCACTTCCATCACTTACTTAGTTCCTTCTCTGCTAAATCTCTTCCCCCCTCCTGATGCTTAGGGAGGTTTCCATATAAAATAAATCTTGCTTTTGATTACTTCAATTTTCTGCATGGGATTCTTTTTAGTGTAAGAAAAAACTGAGATATCCTTTGTCTTTTCACATTAAATGCCCTGTAACAAAATCCCCAAGCAGTAGACCGTTTTCGGTAAGTTACCTTTATGTTAAAAGCTAACCATTTAACCACAAGTTTTTTTTTTTTTAAGATTTATTCAGTTTGCTACAAAGTCAGATATACAGAGAGGAGGAGAGACAGAGAGGAAGATCTTCTGTGCGAAGATCCACTCCCCAAGTGAGCCACAACGGGCCGGTGGTGCGCCAATCCAAAGCCGGGAACCAGGAACCTCCTCCAGGTCTCCCACGCAGGCGCAGGGTCTCAAAGCCTTGAGCCGTCCTCAACTGCTTTCCCAGGCCACAAGCAGGGAGCTGGATGAGAAGTGGAGCTGCCGGGACCAGAACCAGCTCCCATATGGGATCCCAGGGAGTCCAAGGCGAGGACTTTAGCCACTAGGCTACGCCACTGGGCCCTAACCATAAGTTTTTAATTAAACTTTATTACCAATAAATTTTAAAAGAGAACTCTATTCATAAATTATGAATATATCAATGATCACAATTAAATATAAATTTAATAAAATTAATGTTAATACTGGTGTGAATTTTAGTAAATTTTGCTTTTTTTTATTAGAAAAAAATTTTACATTTGAGTCAATGATACCTGTCGCTGCCGCCCAGCAGCAGCGACACTAAAAACGTCGAGTCATACTTTTGAGGGTCCGGAAAAAGCCGGCAGCTGGACCTCTCACTGCCAAAAGCGACTGCATTTAAAACCTACTCTCCGCTGTGCCTGTATCCATTGATTTAAGCTTTCCTACCTGCTTCTTCCACCACCCTTATTCCCACATTTCTTCCCGTACTCTCTGCTTCCCCAGTCTTTCTCCTCGTGTTTCCCCAGTCTCCTCATTGCCCCCCATTCTGTCTCTGCATCACCCCTCAGTCTTTCTTCGTCATCTTCTTCTGGCCATCAATCCCAGTCGTCCTCTGACCTCTGTCTTTGTCCATCCATCCGTCCCACTAGCTTTTACCTGCTACTTTTTTTTTTTTTTTAAGATTTTATTATTGGAAAGCCAGATATACAGAGAGGAGGAGAGACAGAGAGGAAGATCTTCCATCCGATGATTCACTCCCCAAGTGAGCCGCAACGGGCTGGTGCGCGCTGCTCCGATGCCGGGAACCAGGAACCTCTTCCAGGTCTCCCACGCGGGTGCAGTGTCCCAATGCATTGGGCCGTCCTCTCCTGCTTTCCCAGGCCACAAGCAGGGAGCTGGATGGGAAGTGGAGCTGCCGGGATTAGAACCGGCGCCCATATGGGATCCCAGGGCTTTCAAGGAGAGGACTTTAGCCGCTAGGCCATGCCGCTGGGCCCTACCTGCTACTTTTATGTAGTTCTCCACCAATCACTTCTCTCCATGGGTCCACTTGGCGCTACCTGATGGGCCAGCAATTGCAGCGGGGGAGCATTAACCTATCCTTGTGACTTCCTGCTTGCCTACTAGCAGGACAAATCTTGCCTCCTGGCACCTGGCCCGCCACCAACTTGTGGTCCCTCACACACGTGGGGCCAGCTCCCGGTACACTGCTCCCCACAGATACCAGAATGGAGGGAAGGGTTATTAAGAGTCCTTTTGAAAAGGTGGCTTGAGTTCTTTTTCTCTTAGCCAGGCCTTCTTGTGCTTTGTTCATTGATTCTTCATTACTCCTGAATGGTCAACATAGACAAGGTAGCTTCACCAGGAACCAGACCCTGACTGCCTATCATAGGGATAAAGGGAAGATGACCGCTCTAGCTTCTTTGAGCTGAAAGGGGGCGTTGTTGAGTAACTGCAGGAGGTGAGGGTTCTAGAGGTTCCTGGTAGAAGGTAGAAGTCATCAAATGTCTGAAGTACTGCCTGGCACTTGAAGGTTTTTCTTTGTTAAAATCTAGATAACAAAACACATCATAATTATTATCTTTCCCAACCTAGCAGGTCGTGAGTTCAGTTAGAAACCCAGTTGGAATACTTGGGGTTTCAAGCTTAGATATAAAATTGTCAGGTTTCAACCTTTGCCAGAGTAAACATTACATTAAATTAAATAGATGGGCTAGATTTGTATCAGTTTAACATAACTACTTCAAGTCCCAAATTTTGAAACATACCCAATGAATGCAATGGAACACATGAAACCTTTTGGGTTGTATGAAATTGTTATCTGAAACAATGAAAGGATAAATGTGTGGCATCAGAATATAAATTCATCACAGGACAGGTAAATGCAAGCTGACTTCTTGACTAACCTTAACAATTATTGCATTTGATGTTTGAAACTACTATAGTAATTTTGAATCTAGCTAGGAAGCAGGCAAGTGCTAGATTTTCTAAGAAATTATACTTTACTAATCGTTGCAAGTCCTAAGAGTTTCAGGAAGACATCTATAGCCTAGAACAAAAAGCACGGCACTCAAAACATTCTGTTACAAGACCTACTAGTCACATTGTAGATGGCACAAGATTTAAACTAGGTTTCATTTACAACAACCCAGCAGTTTATAGTATTCCAACAAGATTTTATAGAACTTTATGCACTTTAAGGCAGAGGCAAGCAAACTACTAATTTATAGGCTAGCAAACCATGTACTGACAATTGAAGAACACAAGAATCTTAAGTAGATGAGCTGGGAAATCCCAAATAACTTGGCAAATCATGAGCAAGACATGAAATCTGCCTTAGGGCAGTGAGGGTATGTTACCTCAGTGAAGTCATCAGAAAGCACACCCAGGGCCATGTCCCAATTACCAAAGAGGTCACTGGAGATATGACTGCCCTTGAAGGCCAAGTACTTCGGGTCAGTCATTTCCCATTGGGTCTCCCACATGGGGTGGAAGCAGCCCAGGAACCTGCACAGGCTCACAGCCTTCCACGGACTTCAGTGACACCTCGGAACAGCACCCAAGAGTCCCCAGTTGTTCTCGCAAGTGGAAGGAAAACTGTAAATTTCCATCTGGACACTGCCTTCTTTGTCCTAGCTAGCTTTGGCTTCTTCCCTCTCTTACAGTGACCATCAGGATATCTCAGGAGTCCCAAATTAGCTTAGGTGACAGACTAATCTAGAAACTCAGAAAAGAAACTTTCTTAGGGAAAACTTAGTTAACATGTAACTGTTCAGCCTGCCTCAATGACCAGGCTCTGATTGACATGTTTGCCATCTACCTCCTCAGTTTTTGCTAAATTTTGCTTTTTAAACCATTTTATTGAGTTGCAGCCTACAAAAATTATTCATATTTAATGTGAATGAATTTGGAACAATAGATTAAACTTCGATTTAATTAAAAGCCAAGGGTGGCCTGGTTAGCAAATGAATTTTCACAGCCATAACGCCCCTGGTCCCTATGTCAAGTAAAGTAGGCTGGGCAAGTGAAGAAGTGAATCTTGGTGCAGGCCCTGAGGGGGCCCAGGACCTGAGGCATACACCCAAAGATGGTCCAGACCCTTAGAAAATCAGAGTATCAACTCTTATAGCTGAACAGGTTCAGAGAAATTGGTGTGGGGGATTGTGGAAATTTGAAAACATCCACAACCAGAGAACACCACCAGGCATCTGCTTGTACATCCTGGGAGGACAATTATAGGTCTTGTCACATCAGTCCAGGAGAAGTAGTAAGGATTCAAGCATTGCTAAGTGTACTATATTATTAAACACAGAAAGAAGGAGAGACTCTTGCTGGAAACAAAGATGCTTTAAACTATGAACTAGAAAGGAAACTGTGGTTCCTAATGACATGCTCATGTCCAGAATACCAAGGGGCAAATCCCTTTTACTTCATCAGCATGCAAGAACAGAGCCAATGAGGAATTTGTTTGCATTAGATCATAAATCAATTGGCATGTTCATTCTGCTCCAGCTCCAGGCAGACAGAGCCATTAGTGTATAGCAGTAGCATAATATTACATTGTCAAGCATTTCAGGCTCAACAATGCTTTGCCATGACAGCATCAAGCACTCTGTCCTGGTGATTAAGAGTGCATGCCAGAGAGCTGAACACAGTCTGACCATGTGTATTCTTGGTCTCTGACAAGATGCTGCTGAAAGAAAAACAAACAAACAAATAAAAAACCCTGAGAGGCAATTCCTACACAAACAACTATGCATGGGGAGAAGGATGCCTTTATTTAGCATCCAGGAAGAATAGTTCCTACTGGGTAGCCATTTAAGTGAAGAGTCAGGTAACCTTTAAGAGAAAGGGTCTGCCCCATTGAAACAATAATCTGTTGTTTCTCCAGATTTTAACCCTGAAGGAAGTTCCCTTGTCTGGTCCTAGCAAGATCTCTGGCCTAAGGAAAACAACTAATTAGAATGAGAAAAGATGATATCAAACAGAAAAAAAAAATGAGGACAATTATATTGGCACCTTTGGAAAGGAGCTGTTGTGCCATGGGTTAAGCTATGGCTAACATTGGTTCAAGTCGTGGATTTCCCACTTTTGATTCAGCATGGCAGGCATGGGTTGGGGGAGATGGTCTGAGCACCTGGGCTGCTGCCACCCATGTGGGGTTGCAGATGGAAGTTCTGATTTCTGGTTTTCACATAGCCCCAATGCCTAGTGGTTGTGGACCTTTGGGAGGTGACCCAGTAAGTGGAATACCTTTATCCCTCTCTCTCAAATTTTTCTCCACTCTATCTACTCTCTTTCTGTATCATTGTTTCTCTACCAGGGTTATATCATATTATGTGAGAAAGTGATTTTGCCCATGGACTTAAGGTTATTGAAAATCTAAAACTAAGAGCAGGAGACTGTTTGGGTCCAAACCTAATGACATGGTGTTTTAGGAGAGAGGCCTTTTTTATGATAGAGGACAGTTGTTATAATGATGAAGATGCCCATGGGAACAAAGGCTGGGCAATAATTTCTAGGAACTGATGGAAATCCTCATTTGATGAACAGTTTATAATCAAAAAAAATAATACTGATCGAGCAAATGTAGGAAGAAATAATACTGATCTAGCAAATGTAGGAAGAAGCAATAACAGCCCTGTGTTAAGCAGGTGCTTAAAAGTCAGAAAATGGATTAGGAAGAGAGAACATCCCAGAACCTAACTTCACGCCACTAAAAAATGACTCAAGGGATTCAAATTAGGTGATGAACTGGACAGATCACAAACCTAAATCAAATTCTAGTTGAATCAGGAAAAAAAAGAAAGCATTTTACCATAGCAACCCTGAAGGAAAAATTAAAAAAAAAAATGAATTTCTAGTCTCAAATTGCATTGAACTCAGGCTTCTTTGGTCTTCATATTGACAAAGTTGTCAGAGTTTATGAAGCCTACAAAACACAAAGAAAAACAAAGCAGTGTCAAGAGACAAAGCATTCAACAAACAGCTGTTAGAAACATTGAGATCCTGGAGATAGCCTCCTCCTGCTCCATAGATGTTTCACTTTTGGGGCACAATTGTGGCAGAAAATGCTTTCAATGGAGGTAATCTTGCCAGCATGAATGGGGACATCTCAAATGTGAAAGACAACACATGGAAGATTATTACAAGTTATGCAATAACTTTCTGAGCCTCTGAAGACAGCTGAAGGTGTTTGCACCAAGCCAAGTACAGGTTGGGGATTTTTGCATGACTTGCACAAGCCATTTTGTTGCTTATGCTGCAATTTGCACTCAATGGTACCTCAGCAGAAAGAGCCTGCTCTAGAACTGATGTGTCTTTCCAATATTGTTAGGGTGATATTTCATCTGTTAGGAGGAGAAAAGGCAGTTATAATCCAAGCACTGTTCCTTCCAGGCTCCTCTGTTCCCATGTGTCATTTATAAATCATAAATGTATAAAAACTAAAGCAACACAGTGTCAAGAGATGAAGCAACTTCCAATATTTCTGTTCTTTTTTCCATGATAGACAATTTCAGAATTTTAGAAAAGGTAAAGCTGTTGAAGAGATCATAAACACTGAACAAAATTTGTCTGTAACAGAAATGCTTAAATATTTCTATGCAAAAAGCACTAGAAATTTATCTACTCACAGACAGTAAAGAGTAGATGTATGGTTTATTTGAAACAACTATGCATGAGTTGCTTCATCACGCTTTGTGAAGTTTTTTTTTATAGCTTGTGTTTTAATAGCAGTAAATGCTTTGCTTTGTAGACATCCAGGTTAGACTCTGTCAAGTCTTTATTAAGTGTGTATATGTGTATGTATGTAAGACATTGCTACAGCTTGTTGGTTAAGAGCAAGGTCTCTGGACAGAATGCCTTTTGACAGTCGTGGATTAGCATCTCCTGCAGAGAATGTCACAGAGAAACCACTTAATTCACATTGCCTCATCTATACATGAGATGATGATCATATTATTCATTTAAAAGAAATATGACTTAAGACCGCAAATACTGAGTATCTTATCAGATGTAATTATATCAGCTATATCTATTTAGTTATTAGTCTTTTTTTTTTAATTGTAGATGATGCTTACGTAAGTCGATCAGGGTGGCAGGGACTGAGGCTCTGATCATAGTTTCCAGGTTTTCTATTTCTTTTTCCTTTATATGAGAGGGTGGGTAAACAAGGAAAGAAGACACACCCAGCTTCCAACTTGCCCCAGCATCTGGGGTTGGGGAATGGTCACCCATTGATTTCTGACACAGGACTGTTTTTTTTTTTTTTTAGATTTATTTATTTTATTGGAAAGTCAGATATATATAGCAAGGAAGAAAGACAGAGAGGAAGATCTTCCATCTGATGATTCACTCTCCCAGTGACCATGATGGCCAGAGCTGTGCTAATCCAAAGTCAGGAGTGAGGAGCTTCTTCTAGGTTTCCCACACGGGTGCAGGGTCCCAAGGCTTTGGGACCTCCTCGAGTGTTTTCCCAGGCCACAAGCAGGGAGCAGGATGGGAAGAAGGGCTGCCAGGATTAGAACCGGCACTCATATGGGATCCCAGGGCGCGTTCAAGGTGAGGACATTTAGCCTGTAGGCCACCACACTGGGCCCCATGATTCAGGATTCTAACGTGGTGTATGCTCTGAGGGTTCTGCCCAAGTGGTTTCAAAAGTCCTGAAATGTTGTCAATCTCACCAATCTTAGTATGAGAGAACACTTTCATTGTCCATTGGGTGACATAGTGCATCTTAGAGTCACCATTCACCCAGATATTCACTGTCATCGTTGAGTGGGGTACATATCTGGTTAGTTCTGTTTTCTTTCCACTGCTATGCTAACAGAAGTCTTCTGCAGTTCCCATGGGCTGTAATGCTCTCTATGTGGATCTGTGTCATCTGTCCACTACTCCATCTTTTCTGCTGAGAAAAACCAGTTCTCACAGGTGGGCCCAAGAGCTCAGGTCAGGTGACCTAGATCTCACTGGAATACTGACCCCTCGGGATTGCAGCCTGGTATCCACCACACAGGCAGATCCAAGGATCTGGGCCAGGCAATCCGGACTCTCCCCAAACCCCTCATGCCTGGGGCTCATGGGCTCAGCATCCACTATACAGGCAGGTCAAACATCCAGGTCAGGTGGCCTGGTCCCACCAGATCTCCTAGCTCTGGGGCTCATGGACCTGGTGCCTAACACTCAGGCATGCCCAGAGACTGGGTCATGCCACCCAGAACCTACCAGATCCCTATCCCCAGAGCTCATGAACCTGACATCCACCACAAAGGAAGGCCAAACAACCTAGACCATGTGGTTCGAGACCTGTTGGACCCCTCATGTTTGGAGCTTATGGACTCATCACCCACTGCTCAGGCAGACCAGGGATCCAGGCCAGGCCCAGGGATCAAGGGCATGGGACCCAGGCCCCACCAGACCCTCAACCCCTGGTGCTCACAGACCCAACATCTAACCCTCAGGAGGGCAGGACTTGTGCCAGGCAACCTGGGTCCTGCCAGATCCCTCACTCCCAGGGCTCATAGTCCCTGCTCCAACATGCCCAGACTGGTATGTCTCGCCTCACCTCCACATCAACTGGCAGGTGATTCCCACACAGCCTTTCCTGCAACCCATGCTATTCCTCAGATCTGCCAGTGGACATTATGAACTAGCCAAACCTGGCCCACCCCTCAGACATGGCCCACATCTTTGTTTGCCAGTACTGTAGCCTGGGCTTGTTGGCTGCTTGCCAGCCATGGTTCTTGTGCTTTCCTGCAGGGGCTGTCTCCTGTCAAAGGAATTTCCCAGGCTTCTCTATCTGGCACAACCCTGTGGTAGACCTTGTGCACATTGGTAGGTCCCTGGCCCACGCTGACTTTGTCTAAGTTTTTGTCCTGGTAGGAATATTGTCTTTATCCAATCAGCCCAAACACAATCTAGTTCTTCCTGTTGGGTGTTGCAGCCCAGCATCACCTGCTCCACACTTAGACACAGCCTTCATGTGGTTCAGCAGGCGACAAGATCTAGCCCAGCCCATCTACACCCATCCTGATTCTAATGAGTACCAATGAGTGCTGGAGTTTAGTTCAATCTGGTGCTCCAAGACCACACCCCTACCTTTTTGCCAAGGGAGACTGCAGCCATATCCAGCCTAGCTAGTTACCCCCATACCTGTTTCCATGCTTACCAGTGAGAATTCCCACCCAGCTGGGGTATCTCCTTAGCTCCACAACCAGGCATGTTCTCAGCCACAGATCTTGCACATATCAATGGAGATTGTCAACCCAGGAGAGCTCTCATATTTCTCAACATATTGTCTCCCCAGACCTACTTAAATCACATTAGGGCTAGTGTCATGGACTAATCTCACTGTAATTATTCCATGTTTCAATGTTCACTGATGGGTCCCACGATCTAGCCTTGCAAGTACAGTGACCAGGGAGTCACAAGGCCTAGCTGAACACACTTTTGACAGTCAAAAAGCATCTAATCTGAAGTGTACCTGAATGCCTGCAGAACATCCCCTCTCCCTGAGGACCATCACCCCTGCTAAACACACCTGTGCTGGTCAAAAACCTTCCAGGCCAGGAAGTGCCTGGATCATATCCATACTATAATTGACGTTTCAGTGCATTTGTAGATAGACTTCTGGCAAATACATATAGACATTGAAATGCATGGATTCATTTTCTGCTTTTTGATTATTTCAAAAGCTTTTTATTGAGATATCCCACTTTCAGATATTGGTATTGGCATGATATATTTAGTACACAAATCATCTTTGTAGTATAGTAGTAATAACATCTGGACAAAACACTAGAAACAGTTGCAACTTTAACAACAATTGGAAGGCACTGGGAAAAGACACAAGGCAGCTGGGAGCCGAAGAGTGAACACTTAAAAGATTGAAATTTCAGCAAATGGCCATGAGTGAAGAAATGTTTGTGGAATCCCTGTATTCAGAAATGTATGCTTATCTCTTTCAGCTAATCTTTAATATTCTGTTTGTGCAAATAATTTTTCTAGACTGAAAAATGAGGGGCATCCGGGGTTTATGTTGAAAAGGTCACATATTTTTGTCTCACAATTTGATCTTTTCGAAGCAGAGGTATTACAATGAAACCCCAAAGTATAATAATTTAGAGATATAATGCTTTCCTTAAATGGTTAGCATTAAATTTTATTTTGGGGAGAAATAAAAGACCAAGGACTTGATAGACCAATATAACTACACAGGAATCAGGTTTGTAAGGTTTTCTTACAGTAAGGCTACCCTGTAAATTGCCATCCTTTTACCTATCATGTCACTCTAGAGAGCCCATGACTGTGCGGCATTACTGTTGCTAAGTACCCACTACACATCAACCGCTGCACAAGGTCTTTGGCCTGCATTAACAAATCCTATTATAGCTTATTTTTATTTGAGTCTCAAAGGATAAATACAGCTATGCAGGTCATATAGTAAGACTAAGCTCTAGAATTAGAAAAAGATCTATTTTTGTCCCCAGGTGGATTAACTATTCCTGTTTGAGACTTTCCTGTTGTGGTGAAATGCCTATCATATAACACTTATTCTTAGTGATATTAAGCATACCCCTGATACTGTGAAGTAGCACCTCCGTTTGGTTGCAGAACATTTTCATCACTGCAAAAGAATACTACCCACTAAACAGCTTCCATTCCCTTTCCCCACTGCCTGCCTGAAACGCTAATCTTTCTGTGTGAGACTATTGCAGATATTTCTGAAAATTTCATCCAAACGGAAAACCACAATCACATGACAAATATGTAATCATAATTATTTTAAAATTTGAAAGTCTAAAAGATCAGATGATTGAAACTAACTTAAAATAAAATGTGATAATTTTCAGATATTATAGTAAGTTTTGATTTTAGGACTTCCACTCAGTTCAAATCACTGAAACAACTACCAGAAATGCACTGAATTTTTCTTCAACCCTGGGCTTAGGATTCATCTGAATTTTGTGCTCTTTGCATTCTCCTTGAGATAGCAGGTGAATCTTCATGACAGTCCTTTGGTTCCAGCAAGTGCATAATCTTCAGCAATTTGAAATTCACTCTTGAAATTTTCTTCCCTTGCTGGCTGTGGTTTAGAAATATGCCTTCATTCAGGTGGAAGCGATTGGGCTTTCCCATTCACACAGCTTTGACAACCAGGAGTGCTTTCATAAGTAAGAATAACAACATCATAAAGAAATGACTACTTGCATAATATTATTTGATGCCCACAATAGTAGTGTCACTCTATTTATATTCTATCAGATTTTCAGTTGTATGCAAACATTTGACTTTCAAACTCATCTTTTTAATAAAGCCCCCCTCCCCCAATTCCTACTAAGGAAAAACACACTTTGGAAGCTGGCTACTTGTCCAGGGGCTACTACTATGTTTTTACAACTCTGGGTATGTGACATTTTCCCCTGATCACATGTAACACAGCCCAAATTTTACACCCAGGCCAAGGCATTTTCAGTGGAAATCAGCATGATTTTGTTGTAACTACTGAACCTTCCCTATTGAACTTCCTGCATGCCAGACAATAGTGACATTGCAATTCGTATTAGTTGTGATCTGTGTTGTTACTCCTTACAGCAGCAAGTTCTAAAGCCAAGGTCACAGAGTCCCATAAATCTGATCTCATTCATACTGGACTTCTTTGTCTTCCATGGGCTAACGCTTGAGAAATCTTGAGAAAAACCCTCTTAAGTACTTGGGCTTTGTCGTCTGCAGCTTGTTTGAAATCCCTGCCCCTCCACACATGAACTGGTTGTCAATGGGCTTTTTCTCACCTTTCTTCTTCCGCGGCCTGTTGGATAAAAGGGGCATGGTTTTATTACATAACTATAGAAAGATGAATCATACCTTACCAAATTTGGTTTTGAATTGGTAAATATAATGAGAATTTTTGTGTTTAAGTTGACATCGAGGCAAATTCATTATGCTGGAAACAGATTTCCTATTCCAGAGGGAATATTTTAAATGGAATAGAAATATGTAACTTTCAAATAAAATGAAATTGAAGTCCATAGTAGTTAACACTCACAAATACCAGAAATGACAATTATTCACCATAGGGGAAAGAACACACAACACAGAGTCTAAGTCTAAGGAGTCTAAGTTCTCACAGACCATCAATGAAAGGGCTGGACTTGAACCCAGGCAGGTTAGTTACAAAATTAGTAAAGGATGGATATCATTTCTAGACTTCCTAGCTCAGAAGCTCATGCTCTTTAATTGTCATCTTGAGTGGTTCTGGGTCCCTCAACAAAAGCAAAGTAAAGGTACATGAGTGCAGAGGACTGGCCTGACTCATTCCTTATCATATTCTCTTTCACTGTTATAACATTAATCTAAAGTGAAGGTAGTGTTGGGGTTCATAGTTATAATTTTGATATCACCCTAATCGGCTTTCATTATTACTTGGGAATTGGACAGGACTGTGCATGGAATATAGAAGCTGAAATGTCATTTCTAACACTTAATGCAATTAGGATTTTATTGATTCATTATTGTCTGCATGAAGCATTCTGTTTCTCTAAAGGCCAGTAATGCACCTGACTGTTCCCCTAACGTTAACACATTCAGATAATTACTACTGCATCAAGCTTGCTTCTTATATTGTTTTGGGCTATTTTATTAATGATAATTAGATTCATGTAATTTTTAACAAGCTATTTATATAAACCCTTTAATAGAAAAATCTCTCTTAAATATCCATTGCTTTATGGTTATAAATATGCCAGAACCTTCCTACACAGAAGCTATTTACAAATGTTTTAAACACAAAAAGGGAGACCATACCACCATTAGACATGGTTGTTACAAATTGAAGCACAATGTTTAGGAATTCCAAATGACAGTGCAGCAGCATGAATTTTAACATGAGTTTAACATTCACATCAAGTGTTTCCAAGTGGCATTTGTTTATATGCCTGCTCAGAAGCTATTTGACACTGTTGAGTGTCATGATTTATTTCTTTGGACAGCATTGTTCTGAGACTGGGAGAACATTCAATGCTCAGTAACTGCAGGAAGCTGATGACGGTCTCAGAATTGGGAGTAGTCAAAAGTACATTAAACCAGTTGTCCCAACAGCATTTATTGAACAGACCTTCCCATTTGCCTGGATTATCGTTTGTCTTTTTGTCAAAGATTATTTGGCTGTATCTGTGTGGGTTTCCTTCTGGTGTTTCTATTCTGCTCCATTGATCTTCCTCTCTATCTTTGTGCCAGTACCACGCTGTTTTGATAACCACTGCCCTATAGTATGTCCAGAGGTCCGGAACTGTGATTCCCCCTGCTAACTTTCTGTTCTTCAGGATGGTTCTAGCTCTCCGTGGTTTTTTGTGCTTCCAGATGAACCTCTGGATCATTGTTTCCAGTTCCATGAAGAATGTTTTGGGCAATTTGATTGGGATTGCGTTGAATGTATATATTGCTTTTGGCAGTATAGACATTTTAATGATATTGATTTTACCTATCCAGGAGCATGGGATGTTACTCCATCTTTTGAGGTCTTGTTCAATTTCTTTTTTAAGTAGTTTGTAGTTTTCTTCAAATAAGTCTCCTACATTTTTGGTTAGATTTATTCCCAGATATTTCATACTTTCCTCTGTTATTTTGAATGGTATCTTGCTGGTTAAGTCTTTTTCCATCTTGGGGCTGTTCGCATACACTATGGCTGTTGATTTTTGTTCATTAATTTTGTACCCTGCCACTCTACCAAACTCTCGTACAAGTTCTAGCAGTCTCTGTATTGAGTCTCTTGGCTCTTCTAGACTTGAGCCATCCCCTCCACTTTTTTCCCATTTTAATAATTTCTAAGTCCATAGTTCAGTGTACTCAAGTAAATTCCATATTTTATGCAACTAAGATTATTATCCATCTCCAGAATTCTTTTTATCTTGCAAAACTGAAACTCTATGTCTGTGAAATAGTAGCACATCCCACTATTCCCTCCCCAAGCCATCATTCTTCTTTTTGGCTCTGTGAATTTAGCTATTCTAAGTATTTCTGATGAATGGAATCATGCAGTATTTATTCTTTTCAACCTGGTTTATTTACTTGGCATTACACCCTTAAGTTTCATTCATGTTGTAACACTTAACTTGATTGCCTTCATTTTAAGGCTAAATAACAGTTCATTATATGCATGTACCATATTTTGTTAAGCCACTCATTGGTTGATGCATATCCAGATAGCTTCAAGGTGTAGGTTGTCAGAAACAAGGCTCCTCTGAACATCAGAATACAACTAATTCTTAGAGACATATGCTATGTTATTTATTTTATCTCTGATTTTTTATTTGTATTTCTACAAAACTTGCATTTCCTTTAGGTTGATAATTCACATTTGAACATTCATGAAGAACTATAAAAGAAGAATGACTTAGAATATCTATTCAATAAAATAGTAACTGAAGACTTCCTCAGATTGGAGAATGATATGAAGCCCAACCACAGGAAGCTCAAACAGCCCAAATAAATAGGAGATATCATCATGATGTATCTAGCAAACTTTCAAATGAATAGCAAAAAAATTATTTTTTAAAATGCATGAAACATCAGATCATTTTCAAAGAAACCCTTGTTAGATTGATATGGGTTCCTGATTTTTTTTTAAAGCTACTTGATAAGTCAGGAAAAAATAAATGGAGAGATATAGTCTTAATTTTGAAAAAATAATGAGCAGCAATACTAACTGCCAACTCAAAATACTTTATCCAAAGAAATTCTCTTTCATAGGTAAAAGAACAATAAAAATTTTCCACAACAAGAAATGCTTAGCAAAAATCATTATCATCAAACTAGTCCTACAAAGTATATTTATGGGAATATTAATATAGAAGCAAATAAAGTTAACTTTCATTGGAAAATGTGTGAAAATATGAAACCTACTGAAAGCAAAAGAAATGGTTCAAAACAAACAAGCAGAATCTGAAGATAAACATGGTAGGACAAAATTAGTGCTTATTATTAATAACCACATGTGGTGGTGTCCAAAAACATGCAGTGATGCTACCAAAGGGTTGAAATCTAATCCTAGTATGTCATTTAGAGGTAGGTCCTTGAAAGTGACTGAACTGAATTAGATTGTTGCAGTGGATCCCTCAAGGGTCTAGTTTTAATGTGTTTTGGGGAGACAACTAGACAAGCATGTGTTCCCTGTTGTGCTGATGCTTTGTGCTCAACTATCCAGCCCTCACGGATGTTGTTGAGTGCCTCTCCATCTAGCCACCCCAGCCCCTGTCCTAGTTTTCATGCCCTCCCGCGGGAGTAGTGACACAAGTGGTGGGAACCCACTATTTCTCTCCCGGGTCTCTCTCAGTCCCAGTTTATGCACTCTCCAGGTGGTTCTGTGATTTGACTTGACAGAATTAGTCCCCACTGCCAGCTTCTGCCAGTTGATGCTGTGGCTAAGCCTAAACAACCCTCACCCACTCTAATTTATGCTTGTACCAGTAGGAATAATCCGCCCAGCCTGGCTTTTTCCTGATCTAGTCCACATGAGGCACACAGGTGTTGTAGCCCTGCTTAGTCTGGTCTGTCCCCATCCCAGCCCACACTCTCCAGTGGGAGTAGCTGTCCAGGGAGGAGACCAGCTCCTTAATCCCCCTGGTGGCTTTGCCCCTCCCTTCCTGGTTCTCATGCGTGCTGGTTGGGTGCTGCGGTCAAATCCAGTACAGGCAACCTCACCCTGGAATTCCATATTGTGCACTGGTTTTGTCGTGACTAAACCTGGCCCAACCCACACTCTGTCCTGGTGTCTGGATTTGCCAGTGGATGACAGTAACTGATTCAGCCTGGTCCACCTCCGACCCATGCCAAATGTATGCCAGTGGGAAACTTTCCATGGCCTATTCTGGGCTGTTTCCTATCATACTTCTTGCTCTTACCTGTAGGGACTGTGTCCTGTCAGAGGAGTTGCCCAGGCTCCTCCATCAGAACCCCTCCCAATGCCAGATTTTGTGCATACCAGGGAGTCCTTGAGCCAGCAGGTCACAATAACTGTGCTTGTTTCCATAGCAGTTTCAGCTCATACTCCCATCACTTTCATTAACTTTTAGGATACTTATCAAGCCATTTTCCAGAAAGCTTGCTATATATCTTAGCCAGATTACAATGCATTGGGTAGGCACAGTATAAGGTGTCCAGAAATTGGCACAGGATTAATTGTACTCCTGTGTGCAAATTATTAAAGGCCCACTCACCGAGACATGATCAGAAACATTAACTCCCAATTTCACATTGGTTGCAAAAACCATCTTACAGAGGCAAATAACAATGCCTTAATAGATTACAGAATTTTTAGCAGGGTAGTTGAATGTCCATACAAAAGGGAGGTGAAACTGAATTAAGGTGATTGTAGAGACATCAGCCAGGCCCTTTCATACAGGTGAAAGCTCCTCATGGCCTTGCCAACAGGGGAGCTGTTCTCTTCACACCTTCATGTCATCTGCACCCGGTGCATGGACCCCAGTATTTTTATACACAGAGACCAGAAAGTAAGTCTCCCAGAGTCTCAAAACCACCAAATACTGAGTGATCTCAGGGGTGGAAAACAGGCCCTCTTGAAGGTAATGTGGCAGAGGGTGAAAGCAGTCTTTCCCACTGGGGCACAGGTCTCTACATGAAGATGCCAGGGCACAGAGAAAGGCCCTGCATTCAAGCATTGGCCTGAAGACCACTGGATTCCATCAGGCACTGAGTCTCATGAAAGTGGAATTTCTGTGAGTTTCAAAGCAAAGTCAGAAGCTGTCTGCCTCACCCTGCTCAGCATGGGCAGCAGTCTTGGTTCCCCCATTGAAGTTGAATAAGAAGTGGTTGGGGAAGAGTCCACCTGTCTAAGAAGGACACAAAAGCTCAGTGTAGGGACTTGAGACACAATAAGGCACTGGTGTTGCTTGTGGTGGACTTGGTATTGGGCTTCGAGTGTAAGGTTTCGAATTAAACCCCTTTAAGAGACAGTAGCACCACTTGTCTTCCTACAATGCAGAACTGGACCTAAAGGAAGAGGAAGAGTGATGTATGTAACTGGATCCTTCCTTTCTTCTTCATACGTCTTTAATAACTGTCACATTAAAATCAGGTGTTCTGTTATCTCACCTGGTATACTTTCATAAAGGTAATTTTGTGTGTGAATAGCTTCTAAATATTTGTGTGAAGACAGTCTCTGAAGCACATTACTCTAATGCCACCTTGCTATATCCCTCTCTGACACATTTTCTTTCTTTTAAGATTTATTTATTTTTATTGTAAAGGCAGATTTATAAAGGGAAGAGAGAAAGATCTTTCCATCCCTGTTTCATTTCCCAAGTTGCAGCCACACCTGAAGCTGAGCCGATCAGAATCCAACACCCAGGAGATTCTTCCAGGTCTCCCATGTGGGTGTAGGGTCGTAAAGAGTTGGGCTATCCTCCACTGCTCCCCCATACCAAAGGGAATGGAGGTGGATAGGAAGTGGAGGAGCCAGGTCATGAACCAGCACCCACATGAGATCCCAGCTTTTGCAAGTCATAGATTTAGTCACTGAGCCATCGCATTGGGCCCATTACCTAGGTTAACCTTACCTGGATATAAAATGTATTATTATTTGTTGTTTTTCTGAATTTACTGAAATTTAGAAAATGATTTTGTTTTGATTATTTATGTTTAAGAGGGGTACTGAGATGTGATTTTCTCTTGAACTGTCTCGAGGTATAATATTAATGTTATCTTGGTTCAGAATTCTTCTCAGAATAAATAATGTACGGAGCTCAGGTACTAACATTTAAATCTGAAGTTGAAAAGCAATAACACAATTGCTTTGTAGTTGATTTGTAGAAAGAGTTTTTGATTTTGAGTTCATTTTCTGTAGCAAAAATATAAGGCTGCTTTGAGTTCCTGCTTCACTTTGGTTCACTTTGGTAATTTTTGTTTCTTGAGAACTATCTCCTCCATCTGAGTTGTGACATTTGGTTCCAACAGATGTTTACAGTAAATAATTATTCATATTTGAATATCTCTAGAATTTGTAGAGACATTATCTCTTTTACTTCTGCTAGTAAAATACTTTTCTGTTTTAAACAAAAACTTTCTTGAGTGGGAGTTTTCTTACTTTATAAAGTAAGATTTTTTTTCTGCTTTTTCCCCTCAAACTCCTTTTCTAATTTCCTGTGAAATGAGCAAACTCCACATGTTTCACAGTTCTGTTTGAGGACCACAGTGATGCTTCTTACCTTACTCCACCCCCTGCCCATGCCGCCCACCCCACTCCCTCCTTCCTATCTTCTTCTAATTTTTACAATGGCATTCTTTCATTTCATTTTGCAATCACAAGCTTAATCCCTCATTAGATAAAAATATCAAAAAAGAGCAAATTGATAATTAAAAGCAGAATCTACTATTCCTCAGAAGTAGAGACAAATGTTATAAAAAACAATCAAATCCCAAATGTTAATTTCACTCACACAAATTAAATTTTTTTCTACTCCATATATTTGGACAGATCAAGGTAAACATATCAGTCTTCCTGTGACTGGCTTATTTCACTTAGAATGAAGGTTTCCTATTGCATTTCCTTTTGATGCAAAAAATATTTTATTATTTTCCATAGCTGACCTGTATTCCATAACATATGAGTGTGTGAGTGCATGTATGAATGTCATATATACAAAATTTTCTTATAAGTGTGTGTATGTAAACTTTTTTCTATATGTATAACATTTTTTTCTATCCAGTCATTCATTGATGAGTATCTGGTTTGATACTATATTTCACATAATGTGAATACAATTGCAATAAATATGGATGTAAAAAAATAACTTTCATTTTTTTCAGACGGGGAGTAAATTTCCAGGAGTGAAATTGCTGAATCAAATGATAAATAGATTTTCAGATCCCGGGGGAAACTCCAAACTCCAGAATGGTTTTACTAAGTTACAATTCCACCAGCTGTGAATTAGGTTACCTTTTTTTTTTTTTAACTATATAAAAGCAGATTTAATAAAGTCTAGAAGTTGGTAAAGATGCATACTCCTCTATTTGCCCATGGATTTACAAACCAATTATTTGTCAAAGTGGAACATGAGAGAATAACCTGCAAGTAGTGTATTGGACAAATCAGAAAATTCAGAGGAAATTGAAGTGCAGCAATAATAAGAGAATCAAATGAAATAAACTATAAAAGAGGATCTTTTCTAGCCTCTGTTGAGCAGTCGTACATCTTTTTTTTTACTGCATGAAAAAACCCTTCCATCATTATTTTTTCTGAATATTTTCCATGTTTCCTACACCATTCTTTTTTTTTAATTTATTTATTAATTACATTGTATTATGTGACACAGTTTCATAGGAACTGGGATTCCCCCCACCCATCCATTAACCCTCCCCCCCTGGTGGATTCCTCCAACTTATTGCATTACCACAGTTCAAGTTCAGTTGAGATTCCCCCATTGCAAGCATATACCAAGTATAGAGTCCAGCATCTTATTTTCCAGATAAGTTCTACGGCTTCTTAGGGAGACCTTCTCTAGTCTGAAGGTAGAGCCAGCAGAGTATCATCCCGATCAATTAAAAGCCCCAACATAACATCAACAACAATTTATAACGTTATGGAATTAATTGACATAGTAATGAGTAACCAATATGTTAAAAATAAATGGAAGCTCTTAACCACATCCTGTGACTACTTCATTGACATTTCAATTTTAGTTTATATGCAACCAGGTTCTATACATCTTAAAATAGCTATAGATTACTGTTCAGCTGTCTTGTGTCTATTTTTATTATAATATTTAGCCTTTTATAACATTGAAGCATAGTTTTACTGAACCTGGCTTTTTTTCAGGTAGTCTAGACTGGCTTATAATTCCAGCAAGACATACGTCAACAGTTTAGGTGCAGAACAGTTTTAGGAGGGCTGTACAGAGAAATCTTCAATACCCTAGTGAGGAGTAACTAATGTTTCATGTCGTTCTCACACCTTCTAGGGTGATGGAAGATTTCTCCGCCCTCCCACCCCATTTTGGAATAACATAGGGTATTAAAAGTATATTAGGTTTAACAATTCTTTGATGTAGATCATAAGCAGTCTGACTCACATTGATTATTAGTTCGTTGGTTATTTCACAATATCTTATTGCATGCGAGATAGGCTGTTTGAGGTTGAGATAATATTACATTTTAGAGGTACTATTTTTTATACTGACATCATTTCATCTTAAATTAAGGCAAACATGTGGTATTTAACCTTTTGGGATTGACTCATTTCCCTTAGCATTATGGTTTCCAGTTTGGCCCATTTGGCCACAAAGAACTGCATTTTTTTTTTATATATATAGCTGAGTAGTATTCCTTGGACTGAATGAACCATAGCTTTCTTATCCAGTCTTCTGCTGATGGGCATTTTGGTTGCTTCCATGTTTTTGCAATTACTAAATGTGCTGCTTATGAACATATGGGTGCATGTTGGTTTCTCGTGTAACAGGTGTTCTGGATATAGTCCTAGGAGTGCTATTGCTGGGTTATATGGTATGCAGATTTTCAGCTTTTTGAGTGTACTCCATACTGATTTCCATTGAGGCTGTACAAGTCTGCAGTCCCACCAGCAATGGTATCGGGTTCCCTTTTCCCCACTTGCCAGCAAGTGTTGTTGGTGTTTCCCTGTATGTGGGCCAATCTTACTGGTGCTAGGTGATACCTCATTGATGTCTTAATTTGGATTTCCCTTATTGCCAGGGAACTTCAGCATTTTTTCTTATGTTTGTCATTTGGGTTTGTTCCTTTGTGAAATGTCTGCCCATTTCCTGTGCCCATTTATCGAGTGGTTTGTTTGTTTTGGTATTTTGGTTGTTTTGGAGGTCTTTGTATATTCTGGAGATTAGCCCTATATCACCTATGTCGTGCACAAAGATCTTCTCCCATTCTGTGGGTTGCTTTTTTGCTTGATTAATTGTTTCCCTTGCTGGGCAGAAGCTTCATAGTTTGATGAGGTCCCATTTGGTTATTTTAGTCTTGACATGATCCTTAACATAGAAAATCAAGAGACTCAATACAGAGACTGCTAGAACTTGTACGAGAGTTTGGTAGAGTGGCAGGGTACAAAATTAATAACAAAAATCAACAGCCATAGTGTATGCGAACAGCCCCAAGATGGAAAAAGGTCTAACCAGCAAGATACCATTCAAAATCACAGAGGAAAGTATGAAGTATCTAGGAATAAATCTAACCAAAAATGTAGGTGACCTTTTTGAAGAAAACTGCAAACTACTTAAAAGAGAAATTGAACAAGACCTCAAAAGATGGAGTAACATCCCATGCTCCTGGATAGGTAAAATCAATATCATTAAAATGTCTATACTACCAAAAGCAATATATGCATTCAACACAATCCCAATCAAATTGCCCAAAACATTCTTCATCGAACTGGAAACAATGATACAGAAGTTCATCTGGAAACACAAAAAACCACGAATAGCTAGAACCATCCTGAAGAACAGGAAGTTAGCAGGGGGAATCACAGTCCCAGACCTCTGGACATACTATAGGGCAGTGGTTATCAAAACAGCCTGGTACTGGCACAAAGATAGACAGGAGAATCAATGGAGCAGAATAGAAACACCAGAAGGGAACCCACACAGATACAGCCAAATAATCTTTGACAAAAGGACAAATGACAATCCAGGCAAATGGGAATGTCTGTTCAATAAAGGCTATTGGGACAACTGGTTGATAGCCTACAGAAACAAAAAGACCCACATCTCTCACCATATACTAAGATCAAATCTAAATGGATAAAAGACCTAAACCTACATCCAGAAACCTTCAAACTTTTGTAAGAAAATGTTGGAAATACCCTGCAAGATCTAGGGGTAGGTCCTGACTTCCTAAAATGGACATGAAAAGCAATAGCAATCAAGACTAAAATAAACAAAGGGTGAGTTTTTTTAACCTTGGTCATGAGGTGTCTATTGTTGAATCTGCAAGGGTGCTTTTTCATGTCACTAGTCGTGGTTAGAGCCCATGCAAAACTTACGACATGTATGTGCTATTATTAAGTGCTTATTGATGGTTTTGTGGAGGACTGAGTGTAAGTGGGGGCATTGGCTTGTGATATTATTTTAATTGATGGGGAATCTTCTCAAGGGTTAGTAATGTTTCTAGCATACTAAGGGAGGGATGCTGGTGGTGTTTGGTTGTACTACAGCCATGGACATGGAGGAATATCCTGAATCATGTTGTTTTCTGGGGGGGAGGAGCTTGGTTGAAGGGTTATTAATGGAGTTTGCCCTAATATTGTTCTATTGAATGATGATAACATCGTTGTTGACCTTGGGTTCAAGGGCTTGGGGAGCTTAGGTTTGTTTGGCAATGAAGAGGTTTATTATCTTCTGGAAGACTCTTGTGGTTACTGCTTTATAAGCTATTGGAGGTGATTAATGGTGTTGGCTGACTGAATGTTATTTGTTAGTTTTCGATCATTATTGAGGTTACTCCTGGGGGCTAAATTATAATAAAAATAAAATTTCAATTATAATTGAATTAAGAATGCTAGTGCATAGGACCTTTAATTAACTCCTTTTGCATGGAGACCAGGGTGTGTAAATTTATTTGTATATTGGCAATGGTGTTGGAGGCTGCTTTTTCAATTCATTTTATATCGAGCATTATGGTAGCAATGTTGAAAATGAGCAGAAGACTAGTGTATTGAATTAGGTCGTATGTGCTTGTAGGAAAGAACCCCAAGAGGTTAGAGAAGTCAAAAGCTCTGAAATAGGGGTTTAATTTCAGATCAGTTGATTTCTATGGCTGCCAGGAATCCCATCAAGGCGACAGCTAGTACTGTTATTTTTAGGCAAATAGGCATTGTTTTCTTAGGGATAGTAGAGGTTGGATGGTATTTGAAATCAGTAAGCCTGCAAAGATGCTTTCAAAATCAAGGCACTTAATTGAATTAACTGAGGATGTGATATTCTTATTCATAATAATAATGGCTGGGAATTGAGGTTAGTTGAGAAGAACAAAGAATTAAGAGTGCTATTTATGGCTGTAGGGATGTGGTGATGTGAGTAATTAGTGGGGCCCAGGAGTTGGCATATGGCATATCAAGCTGCTTCAATGATTAAGGCTTTGGAATAAAACCCTGTTAGGAATAGCATAGCTGTTCATGTTAATTGCATAGGCTGCCAATTTTTAGTCTGAGGATGTGAATGATATAGATTCATATATGCCTCCTGTTTTTTGGATTTCTTATTCATCATTGAGGTTATGAATAATTGATCTGGAGCACATGAATAGCATAGCTTTAAAAAAGGTATATGTGCAAATATGGAGGAGAAAAGGTGTGGTCGGTTATTCCAAATTGTGATTAACATGAGACCTAGCTGGCTGGAAGTGGAAAACATAACAAATTTTAAAATGTCATTTTGTGTTAAAGCATATAATGCTGTAAATAAAATAGTAATAGACCTTAATATATAAATAAACATATAAGTAGAAATAATAAATAGTAAGTAAATTCATTTATATAAATGTCTAAGTAAATAGGAAAATAATAAATAAAATATATAATTCTATATAATTATATTTATATGCATAAACACACACACACACATTAATATATATATATATATGGAGAGGGACAGAAAAGGAGTTCCCATCCACTGATTCATTGACCAAATGCTAAAGACACCTGAAAGTTAGGTGATGTCAAAGTCAGAAGATGGTACTTGCTGCCATTTTAACACCTTGGTCATCTATTTGTTCATTCTCACACAATCCTGGAAATGTGTGTCATGTTCATCCTGAACTTTATTCAAGGAAACTGGTTTTGTTTTAAAAAAAAATAGGTTGGGGCATAGATGGCCCCCAGCAATTATGTCACTGTTGGGGCACCACGTCCCACACTGGAGTAGCTGGATTTAATTTCCATCTGCACTTTAGATAGTTTCTTGCTAAGAAGAATGTAGAAGCAAGAAGGTAATGGCTCAATTTTCTGTGTTCCTGATACACAAATGAAAAAGTTAGATGCGGTTTCTGAATTTTGACTTTGACATGCCCTAGCTTTGGTTGTTGTGGACATTTGGGAAGTGAACCAGTGGACTGATGTTTTCCGTTTTGTCTTCTCTCCATTTTTCTCATTTTTCTTTTCTCTTTTTCTTTCCCTCTTTTCACACGCACATGCATACACACACAGCCTTTGAAACAAACAAATCTTTAAAAGAAAAATAAATAAGTCAACTACAAAACCATATATTTTAAGAAACTTAGAGAAAGAAAAATAAAATAAATGTACAGTAATCAGAAAGAAATAAATGATATGCATTAAAGCAGTGATGAAGAGAAGAGAACAAAAAAGCAAATTATAATTATCAACATTAAAAGCTGAATTTATGAGATTAAAAACCTGACCATCTGAAACTTAACTAAAGTGAGGACTCAAATTAATAAGATATTAAATCAATGAAAACAGCACAAGTGATTTCACAGAAATCTCTTCAAAAAATCCTTTCAATATACAAATATTTCTTAATATCAAGTCACATAGCTGTAAAACTTTGCATATGATTATGGAATCAGCATGAATTCTCTTTCAACTGCTCCAGGAAATTGAAGATGAGAGAATCCTTTCAATGTACAAAACTATAAAAAGACATAGCAAGAAAAAAAATAGCTACAGGTCATATCTCTGATGGAAATTTCTGTCAAATAAAAGTCCCAGATAAAGTATTAGCAGTAGGATTTACTAGCACATTTAAGTAACTGCATGCTGTAATCTACTGCAATTTATCTCTGCAGTGCAAGCATAGCTCAACACCAAAAGTAAAAATCTTTACCATACTCTAAATTAATAAAATGAATAGTAAGGTCACAATATCACAATGTCATCTAAATCAAACCAAAGCAAGCACAACAGAAGATTCAACACACTTTGATGATTCATACACACACACGCACACACACAATCACACACACCACACGCACAATCACACACACACAAGAATCTGGGAATTGAAGGGAAGGGTCTCAGCACAATTAAAGCTGTATCTGAAAAGCATCTAACTGCATACTTACATACGTACATAAATACATACAGTGAGAAGGGATTGGAAGATTTTCTTCTAAGATCAAGAAGAATGCAATACTGCTAAATGTCAATGTAGCATCAGAAATTTTAGCCAGAATAAACTTGAGGGAAATATAAATATAAGATGCTGAGATGAGAAAACAAATATCCTCCAATGTTTTCTGGTTATGTGAATATTTGTATAGAATCCTGCAGGATTTTTGTTGTTGTTTGTTTGATTTTTAGAATAGGTTGTTCAACCCAATTGCATTTCTATGTTACTGGGCTGTCCTCCATTCAATCCAGTTACCCGCTAATGACCTGGAAAAGCAGAGCAGAATGACCCAATCTGAAAAACTGCAATCTGCAATCTGAAAACAAATGAAGAAAGCAATCCTGTTGACTGTAGGCTTAGAAAGAATATAGGCAGAAATAAAATCAACCAAGGAAGAGAAAGCCTTGGGCCTTGAAAGCCATAAAACACCACAGGATGAAATCAAAGAAGACTGAAATAAATTTATATGTATTTCTTAGATTCATAAAATAGCGTTTTCAACATCTTTACACCCAAAATGATTTATGGATTCAATGTAATATATCAAAATTCAAAAAGTATTTTTATAGGTACACTTATTAGCAAATGAATCTAAAATTTATATGGAATAATAATGACCCAGAATCATCAAAATAAATTTAAAAAGAATCATATGTCCTCATGCATGCCCTCAGTGTCCTGCTTTGAAGATACACTAAAAGGGAGCTATAATTAAGACAGATCTATAGAAGCATAAAGATAGATTTATAGACAATTTGAACATAATGGAGCCCAGAAAATAAGTCTTGAATATGGGGGAAATGATTTACACTAAGAGCACCCACATCATAGGGAAATCTCTGTCACTTTGATAAATTATATTGCAAGAATTAGAAAGTCACATGGACAGTAAAGAAATTTGGTACTTATTTTTATCCTAGATTAAAATTAAACCTAAAAGAAATGAAGATATGTCTGTAAGACTTACATCAATTATACTCCTACTGGAAAAAACAGGACATGAATTTGGTAATGTTTGTCTAGGGGTGGCACTATATCAGGCAACAGGATCAAATGTACATCAAGGAAACTACACCAAGCTTGTAATCTTCAGCACACTTAAGGAAACATTTAAAAAGTGAAAGAAATTTTATGGAGTGGGCTAAATAATGCTACGTCATTATCTGATTCTCACCAAGAGTTGATACACAGAATATTACAGACATTTCTACAACTCAGCAATGAGAAACACAAAAAGAGAATGGATAAAAATGAGCGAAAGACTTCAAACTGACATTTTTCTAAGTAGTATATATAAATGACCAATAAGGATAGAAAAAGTGTGCCCACATCAACAATTGTCAAGGAAATCCAAAAATAATGATTGAAATATCATGTCACACTCTTCAGGATGGCTGCTACAGCAGGACAGAAATGAACACATGTTGATAAGGACAGGGAAAGTTGGAGCACTTAAACTTAATTGATTGAGTTATACAGTGGTGTATCATTACAGGAATCAGTAGGAATTCTCCGAAATTTAAAAAGAAATTTAAATTTAAATTTCTCTGAAATTTAAAAAGAAGCACAATCAATCCCACTTCTGAATGTGTATTCAAAAGAATTCAGGGGGTCAATGTGGTGGTGTCTGTCTGCGTCAATGATATCCCATATGGGTGTTAGCTCACATCTGGGCTGCCCTCCTTCCAATCTGGATACCTGCTAATGTCCCTGGAATAGCAGAAGAGGGTGACTCAATGCTTGGACCTCTGCTTTCTGCTGGTAAAGTATCTGAATGAAGATCCTGACCCTGGCCTTTGTGGCCCTTCGTGGGAGTGAATCAGTAGATACAAGATCTCTGTCACACTTTCTCTGTAAGTCAAACTTTCAAATAAAAGTCTTAAACATATTCAAAGCAGAATCTTTTGCATGCCTTTGCTGATTGTACAATATCAAAAATATGGAGGCAATCTAAATGTCCATTAAACAGATGAATGCATAAGAAAAATAAAAAGGGGATACTATGTGACTTTAAGAAATGAAATGTTGTGACAGAGTACAACATGGATGGACTTAAAGGGCATTATGCTATTTCAAGTAAGCCAGTAACATTGTAAGTACAAATACGCTATGATTCCATGCATATTAAACACATCAACAATCACTGAGACAGGAAGTGCAAAGGTGGCTGTCAAGGATTGTTGGCAACAGAAGGTGGAATATGGGTATTGTGATCCAATGTTCCACAATGAAATAATTATACACCAATAGCACAACTATGTGTGCACTTTTTAAAAAAAGAAAACTATTTATTTACTTATTTGATAGGTGGAGTGGCAAAAGCAGACAAAGAGTAAGACAGCCAGAGAGAGAACAAAACAGAGAGTGAGAATATTTTTTTTAAGATTTATTTATTTTTATTGAAACAGCGGATATACAGAGAGGAGGAGAGACAGACAGGAAGATCTTCTGTCCAATGACTCACTCCCCAAGCATCTGCAATGGCTGGAGCTGAGCCAATCCGAAGCCAGGAGCAAGGAAGTCTTCCAGGTCTCCCACGCATGTGCAGAGTCCCAAAATTTTGGGCCGTCCTCAACTTTCCCAGGCAACAAGCAGGGAGCTGGATGGGAAGTGGAGCTGCCTGCATTAGAACCAGTGGCCATATGAGATCCCAGCGCGTGCAAGGTGATGACTTTAACCACTATGCTATTGTTCCGGGCCCAAAAGAGAGAATATCTTGCTGATCTCCCATGTGAATATCAGGGGCCTAAGCACTTCGGCCATCTTCCACTGCTGTCCCAGGTAAATTGGCAGAAAACTGGATTAGACATGCAACTCTCAGAACTTCAGTGCTTAAACGGGATGTGATAAATATAGGCAACAGCTTAACCCACTGTGCCACAATACTGGCCCTTACGCATATTCCTAATATTTGTGAACTGTACTCTGACAAGTGATTAAGATGATACATTTAAGGTTATATGATTTAGTACTTTAAAATTGCTTTTTGGGGCCTGCATGATGGATCAGTGGCTAAATTCTCACCTTCCACATTTCAGGATCCTGTATGGGCACTGGTTCACATCCCAGCTTTTTTTTTTTTTTTTTATCTTCCATACAGCTCTCTGTTTGTGGCCAAGAAAAGTAGTAGAGGATGTCCCAAAACCTTGGGACACTGTACCCACATGGGAAACCTGAAGGAGGCTCCTGGCTCCTGGGTTTAGATTGGCTCATCTCCTGCCATTGAGGCCATTTGAGGAGTGAACTATCAGATGGAAGATATTTCTCCATCATTCCTTCTCTCTATAAATCTGCCTTTCCAATGAAAATAAATAAATCTTTTTAAAAAATGTTTGTGTGCATTACAAACTATCTTGAAAAAATGAAAAGAGAAACCACAAGTTAGGAAAATATTTGTAATATAAAAAACTATATTGTTTTTATGTGTACATATATAAAACTGAGGCATGATTAATAACCAAACTACATCTGAAGTTTTCTAAGCAAAAACAAACTAATAGAAAATGACTGAATTGAGACAGATAAGGAAATATTACCCAGGTTAAACAGGAAGGGGCTTAATTAATAAAAACTTTTCTATCCTGGTTTTCAGAAAATTTCAGTCGAATCAGCTATAACTAGAATGAGACATGATTTCACATTTGCCAAATTTATCAGTGTTTTTAAAACATGAATTGCTAAAGGTTTTAGGTACCAGGGAGCAATGAAATTTTCCCTTTGGCTCATAAGATGTGAATGGACATAAATCAGCTCGGTGTTAGTTATTGAAACTGAACATGTCTCAACATGCCGGAAGTCCTCTCCTCAACACCTTCATTCACATAGTGGCATAAGAGAGACAAGAGGTGTGAAGAATAGCTTTAAGGGAGATTTCTGTTTAAATTTGAAGCAACATCTATGCATGACAATAGTAAAGAATGCATGAATTGTGGTTTATTGAAATGTAGAACAGTAAACACCAGAAAACAACATTCATTGGCTTGGTTATGATGAATTAAAAATATTTCAACTAAAAGCCTAAAGTCACAAAATGCAAATAGCATTGGTTGCACTTATAAACCTTTAAAACCTCAACTAGGAAACCATGTATTCTCCATGCATACATTTATTTATCAAATATCACGAAATTAGGTACCAGCATGATAGTAGAATGGGTTATCAGACCACTGCTTCATGCCCTGGCTGCTTGGCTTCCCTGCTAATGTGTTTGGGAAGACAGCAGCTCTCCCAGGTGCTTGAGTTCCTGCCACCTATGTGGAAAGGTCAAATGAAGCTTTAGCCTTCTGGATTCAGCCTGGCCCAGCCCTGGGTTCTTGTAGGCATTTGGAAAGTGAGCCAGAAAATGGTGTGTGTGTGTGTGTGGTCTTTCTAATACATAAATAAAATGTAAAAAAATGAAATAAAAATGTGTGGTTATGTCTGAGAGTGAAGAGAAGGACTCAGTGAAGGCAGTATCTGCGGTGCCAGTGACCAAGATGTTTGAACATGTTACTTTTTAATTTGGAGTTGAGTAGTAGATGCTCAGATTTATTATTGCTAGTTAATTACATATGTCCTCTGAAGCATCCTTTATGCATGCAATAAAGGTTTACGCTAAATGCGGGCCACCCCATAATGAAACTTACTTAAATCACATAAATGACTGGTATTTACTGAGGTTTCAACAGAAATACTATGATTGAGAAAATTATTTGGATATTGGCTGATATCTGCAGCCGATCTCTAGACTCCAGGTATCAATTTAAGTTTCCTGGGCTGATACCTGATCATAACTCCAAACCCAACCAGCTGTGAGGCTGCCTGTTTGTCATGTAGTTTGGAGCCAGAACACACTGTAATGATTGCAGAGTCGGGGAACGTTGCTCACCACACTGTTATCTCCCACTTCACGGGGGGAGGGAAGGAGCTGTTGGTCCAGTGATTGAATGGAAATGCAGCCAAGCAAGTTTATATAGCAATGCATAATGTAACTTTGAGAGATTTTTTCTGGGATAAAAAGTAGAGGAGGCCAGGAGGATAGCATCCAAAGTCATTACTGAGCAGAAGAGAAAAATAAATGAAAATGAGCCATTAATTTTTCTAGCCATTTTAAGTTGTTTTTGTTTTGTTTTGTTTTCAGCAGAAAATAGCTCTGTTTTCTGGGTCAAATCTTGACTTCTTTTCTTAGATGTCCTGATTCCTGTGACTTCCTCCCTATTGGCTCAAAGAGAAATGAAGACAGATATAGAGATGGAGATAGAGATGATTTACACAGATAAAGAGAGGGAGGAACCAAGGGGGGAGGGACTGAGTCAACTGGGAAATTGTTAATATAAATAAAACTTGGGGCTTTTAATTGATTGGGATGATACTCTGCTGGCTCTACCTTCAGACCAGAGATGGTCTCACCAAGAAATTATTGAACTTACCAGGACAATAAGATGCTGGTCTGTATGCTTGGTAAATACCTCCAATGAAAGAATCTCAACTGAATTTGAACTATGTAAATGCAATAAGGTGGAGCAATCTACAGTGGGGGGAGGGTTTTGGGAGGGGTGGGGGAATCCCAGTGCATATAAAAATGTGCCACATAATGCAATGTATTTAATAAAAAATAAATAAATAAATACATATATATAAATAAAATGAAGCTGATGTAAAATGGCAATTTAGAATTCCTGTGGTTTTTTTTCTCCCCATAGGGAAAACAATAGATAACTGTTTTACAAAATGTTTTCCTAAGTCCATAGGAGATAACAAACTCAAGTGAACAATGAACGAGCAATTCAATTATGAGGTCTAATAATATAATAATTACTACAGTAAAAGTGCTGATTAATTATAATCCGTATAGCAGTTGACAGTTGACCTAAGTTCTGCTTCATGGTACACCTACCACATGTCATCTTTGCAAAAAAGTCTAAGAGGTAGCTATTGTCAAAAACACCTTAAAATCATGAAAGGTGTGTTAAGGAAGCTAAAGAAAGATTAGCCAGTCATCTACTAGGCAGTAGGATTTAATAGAAACTTTTGGGCCTATACATGCCTGCCTTGAATCTACTGCAATGCCTTGCTAAGGAACTGACACACCCACAGACATAGTTTAAAGATATCTTTTCAAACTTATCTTGAGATCCTAAATACCTGCTTTTGCCCAGTTTTTGGATGTTTTTAAATTCAAATTCTAATTCAATGTTTGTATTTTTTACAATTCATTTAGGAAGGTTTATGGCTCACCATCCTCAAACTTCCTGAGTTTCTGCTTTTCCTTGGCTGTATCTGGTAATACCATAAACCCATTGAAAATGAATTCATTGATTTGAGAGGCAGAGAAGTAAGCAGAGAAAGTACTCCCACATTCTGCTCAATATGTAAATGATTGGCGCAGCCAGGCCTGGGCCTTGGCCAAAAAGATAGCTGGCATGTGAGAGCTCATGCTGGGCCTTCCCTGTGGTTGAGAAAAGACCAAACCACTTCCACCATCATAACTGCCTATTAGGGTCTGGAGTAGCAGGGAGCTGGATTCAGAGCTGGAGCCACAGCCAAGATCTGAATCTAGGAACTCTGAGGCAGAACAAGGCATTTTAATTTTAACCTCTAGGCTCAATGCTTGCTCTCTTTCACACTGATTTTCATTTCTAGCATCTTCTGATTCTTCAATAAAATCGTCATCCTTTTGCTTACATTTGCCAATTGCTTGTGAGTGGTGCTCCTTTTTTTTTTTCCATTGCAACCACTAACGTATTGACTTCATTTGTTTTAAGTTTCCATCCTGATAATTCCATTATCTGTGGCATATCCGATTGTGGCTTTGATGCTTATAGCAATATTTCAATAGAGAGTTTTCTTCTTCATACATTTTGGCATCTCTTTTAATGTTTCAAATGTTGCTGAAGGCTAGGTCTATTTTATCATACAGCAGAAACTTGGGAAAGAAGCCTTTAATGAAAGGCCTTACTTTGACCAGGCTAAGAGCTATGCCATGTTTCATGTTGGTGATAGCTGTGGATACTAGAGCCCAAGATTTCTCCAGGGAACCATTTTCCTGCTCCATTGACTGCTGGCTTCTCTAAGTGCTAACATTCGGAGACTTGGTGTCTTGTGATTTTTAATTTGTAAGTTTCTGGCATGATTCTGAGTTCCTGCTGATGCGTGAATTTGTGAAGAGGGAAGTGATGCCCAGTGCTTCATCTGTCTGGCAGTTGGATCTTGGCAGATTTTTACTGTTCTGATAATTAATCCTGTGAAGAAAGTCCCTCCAACGCCCCCCCCCCAGTGAAATCATCCTCCTCAGCCCAGTGTGGTTGGGGCATTAAAAGAGGAACCAATCGAAGATTGAAGTATCCACCCTTCAAGCCCTATCCCCAAATTCAAAAGGAGGGAGGACTTGAGTTTGAATTCAATTACCAATGGCTGATGGTTTAACTGATTATGATCACACATTGGAATCTTCAAAAACCGCAAACATTGTTGAAGTTATGAGGGCTGCTGGACTGAGAAACACACCACCCCCAGATGTTGATAATTGAGATTGCCTAGGGAAAACATTGCACTTTCATACCCAACACAACACACCTTGATCTGTGCGTCATTTCTGCATTCTCTTCCTGAGCTGCATCCTTTATTATAAAGTGGTAATGGCAAGTGAAATGATCTTGAGTTCTGTGAGCTCTTTCAGACAATTATTGAAACAGGAATGGGTTGTGGAAATCCCTGATTTGTGATGAGTTGATCAGATTTATAGGCCCTTGCCTGGGACTTTTTCCTGGCTTCTAAGTCTTCAGGGAATGAACAGTTAAGTCTGCGCTAGCTCCAGGTAACCAGTGTCATAACTGAGTTTACTTGTGGAATGCTTAAATGGAACCTGGAGACCTGGGGAATTGCTCAATCTGAGGGAAATGCTACACATTCAATGTCTCACATATTGCATGTGTAGACAAAATCATCACCTTTTGTTTCTGTGCACTAAAGTAATTTGTTAAGATTACCATTTAAAAATCTCTACTAGTTTGTGTTTCCAGAAGCTTCTGCTTAATTTAGGCAAATCTGGGCAATGACTCTCTGGATCAACTGTCTCTAGTTTTCTAAGGTTTCAGTTTATACTAAAATCCTTAATCTCTGATAGATCTGTGAAAATACTTCCTTTTTCAGAAGTGTTAACTGTTAAAAGGCATGTCAGAACTAAAGCAAGATCTGAGCCAATTACTTCTGATTTTGACTTTCTGAATACTCAAGTTTAAATGTGCTTGCTATTGGTGTGTTTGAACAAGAACAGGCTTTTCATAGCTCTGGATCTTTCCAGGAACCTGGTTTTGCACTCTCCTTGAGCAAGTTTCAGATTTCTCTTTGAAAGCACCATGACGTTCATGCAGTTTTTACTCCCTGCAGAACCAGAGTTGATAAATGATTCAGAACATTCATCTGGCTTCTTGCATATTCTCCGAGGAGGCCATTTGTGTGACACTATCATGGGCATCGTCTGTTTGTCTGTTTGTTTCAGCTAAATACATATCCAAATTAGTGATCTCCCTTGCTTGCTCTCTAGCTCTTTAATCACCTAGATAATTTCTCTACCCTCCTGGCCCTTTGGTTAAAATACAACTGATAGTTTTTTGTATTCTATTTGTTTTTATTTTCTCAATACAATTTCCCCATAGAATCTACAAATTCGAGCTATTCCCACATTACCATATTTTCATTTAAAAAAATTTGTTAATTTTTATTGGACAGGTAGATGCACAGAGAGAAGGAGAGACACAGAGAAAAATCTTCTGTCCCCTAGTTCACTCCCCAAGTAGTCACAACGGCCAGAGCTGAGACAATCCAAAATCAGAAGCCAGGTCCTCCGCAGCACCAAACTGTGCTGCGGTCTAATCCGACATGGTGCATCAAGTCCGAATCTATATTTGTGCCAAGGGATTACAACTGTGACCCGACAGCTCGGCTAGGCCTCAACCCCAACTGAGCCTTGTATGAGATATACGTGGGTATGGACGAGCCGTGGCTGGGCTGAAACTCTCAACAGCAGGAACCAGAATGGATTGAAAAGCGGAGCTGGCCGAAGGACCTGCTGGTATGCGTGAAGCCCGACACCAGGAAGGAGTTGGAGGGAGGAATCTGAACAGTTCCTCTGACAGGACACTGACCCTACAAATAAACGCAGGAAGCATGGAGGTTAACAACCCAGAAGAGGCTTTGGAACGTGACCCACTGGCATACACTTGGCTCAGGCTGGGGCAGAGCAGGCTGAGTCAGTTCACGTCATCCACTGGCAAGCCCAAGTGCTGAAACTGTGTGGGAGCCTGGCCGGGTTTGGCAGCAATAAAAAAAAAAAAAAGTACAAAACACAAAATGCCAAGGTGAAATGGCCTGTGCCAGTAGGGAATGCAACACCTGACCAGCACACCTCCCACTGGTTTAGGTGAGGGACGAGAGTGTGATGGGCAGAGCTGGGGAGAGCTGCGACACTCATTGGTTCCAATGGAGGTCGGGGCTCAGAATAGAATCAACCCAGGGGGTAAAACCACCAGTTGATCGGAGTGATGGACGGTGGCGGGCACTGTGCTTACTAGTAGTCCATGTAGGAGCCTGGACTGGGAATGCCTCAAAGTTTTTTTAGGGGATTCCCCTGAACAAAATGGAGGAATCAAACATTAACCAAGAAAAGATGGAAAATGGAGTAGATCAATCAACCACCTCAGCTATATGCTTCCAGCGGAAAACTGGACAAGGGGAAACTCTAAGATGGACCATGTCAATCAGTGGACTCTGCACCAGCCTCATCATACCTGGACTGTTGCTGATGATATGTTGGAGCTTCTAATTGATCGAGGTGATGCTCTGCTGGCTCTGCCTTCAAACCTGAGAGGGCCTCCCTAAGAGGCCATCGAACTTGAACTGGACAAGTGGGATGCTGGACTCTGTATGGTGTGAACTTTTAATTAGGGAATCTCAACGGAACTTGAGCTGCGGTTATGCATCAAGGTGAAGGAATTCACCATGGGGGAAGGGTTTGGGGTGAAGGGGGAGGGGGGAATCCCAGTACCTATGAAATTATGTCATGTAATACAATGTAATTAATGAATAAATGAATATATATATATATATAAAAGAATTAAAAAAAAAAATCAGAAGCCAGGAGCTTCTTGGTCTTCCACACGGTACAGCGCCTTAAGGATCTGGGTCATCCTATACTGCTTTTCCAGGAAACAAAGAGGGAGCTGGAAGGGTAATGGCTTTGTGGAATTTGGTTATGGTGATATTTTTCCCCAGTTACTATAAACAAAATGAAAATGAAAGTCTAAAGTAGAAGATCCTAGCAATACACCTACAGCTAGGATATTGCTACCTCACTACATAAAATGGAGTATCAGCACTATAAAGCAGATATCAAAGACAGAGTTTGACTCAAGGAGCTAAAGACAAGGCCAGACATAATGATTGCTTAACAAACACGTATCAAAATGAAGCTAGAGGCCAGGTGCGTTGGCCTAGTCGCTGAAATCCTCGAGTTGCACCAGCTGGGATTTCATAAGTGTGCATGTTTGTTTCCCCGCAGCCCTGCTTCCCATCCAGCTCCCTGACTGTGACATGGGGATGCAGTTGAGGACAGCCCAAAATCTTGGGACCCTGCATCCATGTGGGAGACTCAAAACAAGCTTCTTGATCCTGGCTTTGGATCAGCTGATTTCTGGCCATTGCAGCCACTTGGGGAATGAATCAGCAGATGTAAGATCTTCCTCTCTGTCTCTCCTCTCTATATCTGACTTTTCAATAAAAATAAATAAATCTTTAAAAAAATGAAAAAAAGGTTGCCTCTATATATCTGAAGCCATGCTTTTCAGAATAAAATCACCTTCATTGACAAGAGCAGAATCAATTAAGGTGACCTCTTTTACAATATGATAAATCTACTTCATGACATTGTATTATGCTATGGTAAACTCACTGTGTGGACATTAAATGTGTGTGATGGGATATGTATGGAGATTATTCTCTATTCTCTATATATTTCCAAGAACCATCTCTAATGGAGAATTATATTCTATTTTTCTCATTTGAGACATACAAGCATTTTAACCAATGAAAATTTAAATATTCTTAGTAATGGTAGTGTTTGAAAAATTTCTAGGTTTTACTATATTTCAGCAGATTCCGACCTGCTGTACACCCACCCCTAAGTGATGCCAAGCTCCATAAATTCATGTTCTCCTGGCTTCCATGGAGTCTGACCATCTTCCATGCCGGGGCCGGTGAGGAGAAAAAGAAATACCACAGGAAACAGAGCTTGAGTCACTTACCACCTTTCTCCACCGAAGGAGTGTGTCTGCAACCCTGGCTTCTTCTAGAATACAGAGGCTGCCAGATTCTGGCGTGTTATGATTATGATCATGCAGCTGCTGAAAGGCCACCCAGCCTTGTGATGTCAAAGAGACGTAGCAGCCAATCAGAATCTCTCTGTCAATAGGAGAGCCACATGGGGTGGTGTGAGTGAAGCAAGAGTGGGGGCTGAGGCAGGAGCTCAGGTTCAGAGCATCTACCTCCTACTTGGTCACAGAATACCAATGTTCTTGCTTTGTCACCTGCCTGTTGGTCCCACTCACCACGTGTGTGCCTGCTATGAAACTGTCATCTGGAGAACCTGTGGCAGTTGAGTTACAATCCTCTGAATGTTAGTGGACTTCAATGTCTTTTCAAATTTTTTTCTCTGCTGCTGGGTCAACCTCAGTGGAACGAGAAGCTCTTTCATGCCTGCATTCTCAACAACTGGGACAGCAGAATATTCTTGGTGTATGTCTGTGCCAATTCAAAACATCTACTGTATAAAGCATCAAAAATTTTCACTTCTTCATCTCAATTCCATGCCATCAAACAAACTAAGAAATTGAGTTTTAATGAATTCATTAATCATTCAATAATTCTGGGACTCCCACACCTTCCAATTCTTATTGCACTATGTACCATGGAAAGTGTTAGAGGCACGTGTTTGCCCAAGAAAATGGAGAGCCAGTAGAAAGCAAAAGATTAAAGGCAACAGGCTCAAGTAATTATCCTTGACACTCAGGTGGGAAACTTAACTTGGGTATCAGGTTCACAGCTTCAGGCTGGCCAAGTCTGGCAGCTGTAGGAATTCAGAGGAGAAACCAGAAGGTGGAATGTATCCCTGTGTCTACCCCATGTCCTCTCTGTGTCCTTTAAACATATAAAATTAATTATTCATCTAATTTTAAAATGTATTATTTCTTTAATTCATTCATACATTTTAAATTCACACACACATGCAAAAAGAGAGGAAGAGAGAACTAGAGAGAGAATAAATTTTCATCTGGTTTGATTCCCAAGTGACCACAATGACCTGGGCTAGTCTAGAACAAATTCAGAAGCACAGGAAACCATCTAGGTGTTGGTTGAACTACTGTCGGCTGCCTTTTTATTAAAAAGGCTTATTTGTTTTCCTTGGAAAAGCAGATTTACAGCAAGAAGGAGAGACAGAGAAAAAGGTTTCTTCCTGTGGTTCACTCCCCAAGTGGCCGCAATGGCCGGAGCTGATTCATTCCAAAACCAGGAGCTTCTCCCACGACTTCCACACAGCTGTACGTTCCCAAGGCCTTGAACTATTGTTTAATGATTTCCCAGGCTACAAGCAGGACGCTAGATAGGAATTGGAGCATGGGGGCATGAACCCATGCCTATATTTGATGTCTGTTCAAGCAAGGCAGGGATTGAGCCACTGAGACATTTTGTTGGATGCATCTTCAACTGCTTTTACTGGTACATTAAGAGGGAGCTAGGCAAGAACCTGAGAAGTGAGGGATCCAGGACTCTCACATGGGAAGGGCATGACAGGGACAAACTTAGTCATGTCTCTACAGCACCAGCTCAATTAAAGCTTTTAAAGGCATGCATAAGTGCAAAAGAGTCTGTAGTCTTGATGTCTTGCATAGTCAAAATTCTAAATATTTTTGAGAGAATCAGCATGAATTGAGATGGTTGGGAATTCCAAAAAGGTCATCCTTTAGTTTGGCCAAGAAAATATTTGAATTTCTACATACTTGTACAGAAAGATTCACACATAAATATTTGTACCTCCAAAAATAGTAATGATATGCAGATTAAGGTTTAGGTAGAACTTTCATTTGTGACCAGAATCACTTTCAGGGCCAGAAGTTCAGAAACGTTTGAGCATCCTGATTAGAGGAAATTTTGTTCCTTAAAAAAATATGAGGAAGGGGTAGGCCTTTGATATAGCAATTGAGACAACACAATTAACAAAACAAATAGACTTAAAATACAGAAAGAATGAAGAGTGGATTTTTGCTTAACAGTTCCATAGCTACATCTCATCCTGAAATACCTTTGCTCATTTACAGTTCTGGCACATGGTTTCAGCTTCTGATGAAAGTAGGTGATTGGAGACAGCAGGTGATTGGTGATGTAGCTGAGCACCTTCCACCCACAAGGGATCTGGGAGTTTCTGACTACTTGTCTGTGCCTGTCTACCATTCAAATAAATCAAAACACTAAAATGTTGCAAGACTCAGTAATAAAGCCAAGCCACTATAAAGTATGCATTTGTAATGGGCTAAATCTGCAGGATAATATGGTCTACAGTAATATTTCTTTGTACAAAATTACAGATAATATTCTCTCACATTTAGTTGCACTTTTTTTTTAGCTAAACTATGTATTGCAACATAGAAGACAGGGTCAAATGGATCATGGATTCACATGTAGGAAAAATAGGGGTGCCCCTGCAAATATAATGAGTTGTCCCAGCAAGATGGAGTGAGTTAGGGAAGGAAGTGTTACAGGGTGGCAACTAATGCTGCTCAATAATTTACCCATCAATTAAAGTTCAATTGTTATTCTCCTTTGCCACATAGCTTCTTTGATATTTAAGTTTTGCATGAGTGATATTGGGGAGTACAGCTGTTAGCAGATACATAAAAACAGCATTTCCAGTATTGGGAATAGGATGTCAAACTAATTTGCATCGTAGTTCAAGTTACACTCATTAGCAGAAAGTGTTTCACAAATACAGTGCGCTAAAAAGAAATGAGAAAAAATACACAAAATCCAGATGATTGTGGACAGAGAACCAAAATAACACCTACTGTCACATAATCTTTTGAATTGTTCTAGATGGAGCTGAAAGAATCCACAATGTTCTGTGTAGTTTCAGCCCCACATATGTAGTAACCAGACTCTAATCATAAACAAGGAGCTTGTTTGAAATCACAAATATTTTAGCTATAATTGTATGTTTTTAATTGCTGAGTGATAATCAGAATTTATTGAAAATGTATTAGCTGTCAGGAGCTTTTTAAAGCACTTTCTAGGCATGTTAACATTTATTCAAGCAATGTGGGAAATAGACACAATTGCTGTTGTATTGAACAGAGAGCAAGGCAAAGATGAATGGTAGCATGTCTGCAATGTCATAACTATAACTGATAAAGCCCCATTCATTATTCTTAAAACGTCACAACTTCATCCATTGCTTACTCGTATTTGCTCGGTTATTATTTCTTGCTTTCAAACACTTTAAAATTTGGTGACTTACTCATTTTCTGAATCACTTCAGGTGAATTGGATTTTTAATTGGTTGATTAACTTGATAAATAACATAAATCACTGGTGTATATGCAACATAAGTTTAGAAAATGCTGACGCAGAGTTCTCTTTAGTCAATATATGTCATGAATCTTCGAGAGAGGCAGGCCAGGAGAAGCTATGCGGTTTAATGGGCAGTTGTCTCAGGACTTGAATGCTTGTGAGATGTGAAAAGATGTCCCTGCAGTAAGGAGCATGGGTGGTTTTCTGTAGGCAGTCAGCGTGTCCCAACCCAGGCTGTAATCTTTTTTTTTTAATTTTTTATTTATTTTTATTATTATCATTTTATGATTCAGTTCCATACACTCTGGAATTTCCCTTATCCCCTCCCCAAATCCTTCCCCCCACACTGAGGTCCCCTATATCATTACTATAGAATAGTTATTCCTACACAGACATGTCCATCATTGTGGGCATGGATAATGGCAGAGTCCAGCAGCCTATTGTCAAGATATAGTAGCCAGTTTCATTGGGAGTCCATCTTTGTCTGGAAGTAGAGATGCAAATGCATCGTATCCTCACATCTGGATATGATGGTCTCCATTACACAGTTACTGTACATCCCCTTAAATGAAAAACTACAATATAAAGTCAGCAACAGGAAGAAAAATAGAAATTTACAATGCCATGAAGTTAAATAACATGCTGTTAGATATGATATTCTCCATTACAAAGTTACTATACATCGTCTTCAATCAAAAGTCACAATACAAAATCAATAACAGGAAGAAAAAAGTTAACAACACCATGAAGTTAAATAACATGCTACTGAATGACTAATGTGTCGCTGAAGGAATGGAAATCAAGAACCTTCTTGAAGAAAATGATGCTACTGTATGATCTGTGAGTCACTGAAAAATTTAATGAGAAGAACGTGTTTTGAAGAGATGAAATCAACAAAAAAAATCAAAATCCATGAGACAGTTTCCGTTGATCTTTCTTGGTGAAATATGTCTCCTGTAGGCAACAAATAGATGGGCTGTAATCTTAATGAAGGGAATGCTCACCTCTGCTCTGATCTCATGATCCAGAACAGGGATTGTTCAGTTAAGTGTGTGCAGATAATGAGCCATTGACATCCATCTGACTGGCTTTCAGGGTTAGAGAGATGGACGCATCTTCAAAGTTAGGCCATTTCCCCATTTATTATGTCTTCTCCACCTGGCTTCTTTGTATTTCCCCATCATGAAGCATCCTGAGGTAAGAGAGGGTTCCTATCTTTGCTGAAAAGGACACATTCAAATCCACACAGTTCTATCACTTCCTTCTGCATCATTTGCCTTGGAAGATTATGGGATATGACTTCTTGCAGTTATCTACTGCATACATGCAAAGGGATTAGTGATAAGCGAGGGAAGACTATTTTTCAAAGTGATGAATTTTTGTAGGAAAATATTTATTCGTAAAAGGGATAGGTTATACAATGGGAGTTTAATAAGTTTTATATTGGTACCAGATTTTATTTTGTTATTTTAATTTTCCTAATGGATCAATTCTCCATAACCATAGTAACATCTTAAAGAAAAAAAAAATATATGTATTTATTTGGAAGATGAAGTTAGAGAGGAGACTGAGATCTTCCACTGCGTGGTTTATTCCCCAGATGGCTACAGTTTGGTTCCTTGCTTCATGTGCTGTGTGAGAATGTTGTTAGATGTTGTTATTTATTTTTTTAAAAAAGTGAAGAAGATACTGATGTACTAGATGAGTAGATTAATCCATTTTACAGTAATAAACTGCTCAGTGACAGAAGTGATGTATGGCCTCTCATGTGTATACTTTTTCTCTACTCTTCCAATGTGAATAGAAAATGTTGACACCTAGTCAAGTGTTACTGAACGGATAGTTACGCTTGAAACCTTTGGAGTGTTTCTGTATTATAGTCATGTCAACACTAGTTGATGATGCATTGTGATCATTCACTAATTCATTAATTAGCAAGATCGAGCACAGTTATCAATCATTGTCTATAATTGTATTTTGTTTAGAGAGTTTATCTACTTAGAATGCTCATCTACTTATAAGTAACTTTGAATACTGACTTTTTAGCTTAGTTTCCTTAAGAATAGAATCTGAGTGTTGGGAGAAGTAGTACTACCCACCCCATTATCAGGAATGAGTGAGATGCTGCTTGCCTACCTCATTTGATGGTCCTAGTGTTGAATTTTCTATTGATTTTTTCATCTCACTGTACTCAAGATGTTTTCCTCACAGCTGTAGCACTGTGCTCTGTAGCCAAGATAAAGACAAGCATGAGAGAAGACTTAGTAATATGAGAATATATTCAAGGTCAGCCCTATTATTTCCAGACATTGTGGGTCCTACAATCCATCTATAAAATCTGATCCCTAGTTTCCTCCTATGCACCATATCAAGTTTGCATGGTGCTTGAAAGGATGACTTACTTGTTTTAAAGGCAAAGCAATCATGAAGGTTTGGGGAAGCAAAGAGAGAAAGGGAGACAGAAAGAACTATTTCCACCTGTTGCTTTACTCTTCAAGTGGCACCAAAGCTGGGTCTAGTCATGGTAAAGCCAGGAACTCCATCTGGGTCTCACAGTATTGACTAAGGACTTAGGCCATCTCGTGTTGTCATCACAAGGCATCAGCAAAAGTCTGAATTAGAAACAAAACAGTGAGGCTCAAACCAATACTGATTTAGAGACTGTCAACATGGCGATTAGAGGCTTAACTCACTGAAAAACAAATAAAGGCTTTTCTGCAGGTTATCATTAAAAAATGTTAAATAAAATACAGAATAATTTTTCCTGTTTAGAGCCCAGAAAGTCATGTGAAATTAATCTGAGTTCTCAGCTCTCAGTCCTTTATGCATGGAGCTACTACAGCCTTGAAGTCGTCTCCCCACTGAGCTTGTTAGCTAAAGGACTAAACAGATCACACATGAACAGAGAGTTTACAAAGGTCAAGGAGAGGTTATTAAAAAACGATGTAAGGTAAAACTCTTCCAATCCTTTTACACATTCATGAAACACTGAAGGCATCAGGTGGAGATGTATGTAAAAATAATTACATATTCATCACGCTTTCAGAATAAATGTGGTTTTATTATCACAAAACTTACTTGGCATAAACAATATCCTTATCACCACAGGTTTAAATTGTGATTCAGAGTCTATATGGAATGTCAGTACAATTCATGGTGCACAGAGAATTATTTGACTTATCCATGAAAATTAATTGGTTTTGGTGAAGGAAGTAACGTCATTAACGGTGAAATAAGAGATGTACAGTGATTTTGTGGTTGCATTTAAAAAAATGTAATTTTTTTGTATCCGTGCAATATTATTCACATATTTCTTATTTTATTTTTACATTTTATTATTATTATTATCATTTTGTGATACAGTTCCATAGGATCCTGGCATTTCCCTTATCCCCTGGCCAATTCCCTCCCCCCACCTAGTTCCTCTATATCATTACTAACATATAGTTCTTCATACTCAGTCATATGTCCATCATTGTGGGCATGAAAAATGGCAGAGTCCACCATCCTATTGTCAAAATATAGCACACACTTTCATTGTAAGTCCATCTTTGTCTGGAAGTAGAGATGCATACTACATTGTATCCTCACATCTAGATGTTAGTCTCCATTTCACAGCTACTGTACATCCATTAAATTAAAAGTCATGACACAAGATCAGCAATAAAAAGAAAAATAGAAATTTACAATACCATGAAGTTAAATGACATGTTACTAGATATGACAGTCTCCATTACACAGCTACTATATATCCCCTTAAACGAAAAGTCACAAAATAAAATCAACATCAGGGAGAAAAAAGAAATTAACAACACCATGAAGTTAAATAACATGCTACTAAATGCCTAACGTGTAGCTGAAGAGATGAAAATCAAGAACCTTCTTGAAGAAAATGATATCACTGCATGATGTACAAGTCATTGAATGATTTAATCAGAAGAAAATGTTTTGAAGAGATGAAACTAACAGAAAACAACAAAATCCATGCAATATAGTTTCCCCTGATTTTTGTTGATGTGTGTCTCTTTTACACAATAAATAGATGTTATTTTGTGTTTTAATCCAGTCTACTAATCTATGACAATTGAGCTTAAGCCATTTACATTCAGAGTTTAACATGTATGGATGGTACTTTGGTCCTGTCATTTTAGGAATGGGTTGTTCGTTGATTTAGTCTTCTGTTGTCACTTTACTGGGATGTTCTTCCCATTTGCCTCTGGTTTTGGAAGGTACTATTCCTCTTCTCTGTCAAGAGAACATCTTGAAGTATCCTTTGTAGGGCAGGTTTGAAAGAGACAAATTCTTTTAACTTTTCTTGACTGTGGAAGAATTTTATTTCATTTTCAAAGATAAAAGAAAGCTTTGCTGGGTATATTATCCTGGGCCAACATTTTTTGTTTCTTTTAGAATCTGGAATATGTCACTCCATTCTCTTCCAGGCTGAAGAGTTTCCTGTAAGAGATCTCCTGTTAGTTTAATTGGCATTCTTTTATATGTCAGTTGATTTTTTTCAAGTGCACATTTAAGGATCTTTTCCTTATGCTCAATTAAAGAGAGGTTGATGATCATGTGTCTTGGTGAAGATCGCTTTTGATCAAGCCTGTTGGGAGTTCTGTGCCCCTCCAGGATCTTGTTTCCCAATTCTTTCTCCAGATTAGGAAAATTTTCATTTATTATTTCATTACATACATTTGCAAACTCAGCTTCTCTTTCTGCACCTTCTGGGACTCCCATAACTCTTACATTTGGCCTCTTAATAGTGTCTTTCAAGTCTTGAATACGTTTTTTGGCCTGATCCAGCTCTGCTTCTAGTTTTTTGTTTGCTTCCCCTGGTGACAGGAAGTACCTTCCAATTTTGAGATTTTTTCTTCTGCTTGCTTCATTCTATTTTGGAGACTCTCCATTGTACTTTTAGCTTGCTCTACTGTGTTCTTAATTTCTGATATATCAGCCTTGATTTACTTTATTGCTTCCTTAAATTCTTTGAACTCTTGTATGTGCTTCTCATTTTTTGATCAGAAGCTTTAAAATGAGTTGTATGGATTCCGTTTCCCTCATTTTTTTGATGTCTTCCTCAGTGAACTCTGAGGTTGGCATAGGGTTTTGCTCCTTTGCAGGGGAGTTTTCAGTAATATTCATGGTGCCTTTGTCTCTTCTTTTGTTCTTGGTCATTGCACTTCTGGTTAGCAGAGTCTTCTCCTTGGGGTAGGTTTCTAAGCTGTGTCACCCACAGCTACAATGCGATTTTACTTATTGCAGTTGGTACACAACTTTTTGCTTGCAGCCACTTGTGCCACAACCTCCAGTGAGTTCCAGGTCTGGGTTCTTATGTTAGATTTCCACCATAGTCTCCAGAGCCCAGCTTCTGCCTCACCCACTCTCCACATCCTGTGATACCATGCTGAGGCTACACCGTTTTCTGCAACCTTTCTCCCCCATCCAGTTGGAGCAGGACCCAGGATTAGAGAGACACTAGGTGTCCTATACAGCTAGGTTGTTGGTGGTGCTGATCTTGTTGGAACCTGTTGGACGTTAGGTCTGGGTGCCACACGGATCTATTTTGACCTGTACAATGCTACAGTCGGTATTATTTTCCTGTGGGACCAGTGCAATCACGGAACTCAGTGAGTTCTTGCGAGCTCAGCACCTGCGCAGTTCACTGTTATCCCCTGCAGTCCTAAAGCTTTTCCGCAGTGTACAAAGTGGCGCCTGATGTACCACTACTAGAATTCTTGATCTGCTGACAATCGGGTTTGAGGGCTACCCAGACCAGTCTTGGGTAGAACCTGTAGAATGCTACGTTGATGCAGTTCACTGAGACAGAAATGAGTTCACTCCCAGCTCAGCGTATGCTCAGTCCTTTCCCTTGCCTTTGCCTCCTTATGCAAAATTGCATCCACTTGAGCTCTAGGGTGCTGACTGGGCTGTGAAATCCACCCTGTTCTCGCACTGTCCATCTGGGATCTGCTGCTCTGTCTCTGCTCCTGGTCAAATCAAACAGACCAGCAGGATGGACAATTCTTTTTCTGGGTTTACCTCCCAAGCTCCCAGTTAAAGTCCCTTCCCACCTGGCTGCTGGTGGAGTTCCAGCTGCTGGTGGAGTTCAGATGGCTGTTAGCTGAATGCTGCTGGAGTATCAGTCACTGCAACACCACACCATTGTTTTTGCTGCTTTCCTGTGTCTGTCAGTCTCCAGGTACCCTTCTGCTTTTGTTCTGTCCTTTCCTATTTCCTGGAATATGTCCTCTCTGCTTCTTCCTGATTGTTTTTCTGTCCATTTAAATGTGTCCTTAGCCTATTTCGCCATCTTGATTCTCTCTACAAAATGTAATTTTAAGATGTGCTTGAGAGCAGGTTTGAACTTGATTATTTCTGTTTGGCAGGCTTCTAATTGATTTAGGAAGCAGTGGGAGACTAGATCGTGATAGATGGCCATGCTGTAGGCTTTTGACCCTCATAAGACTGAAATGGGTAAGATGGGTTGTTCCCCATCGACTGTGTTATAACCCACATGAGCTTGTTCCGCATCGACTGTGTTATAACATGGGATGGTAAAGCTGATGTTCTCATCTAGCCTCTCATTGCAAATGATACCTCCCCATCCTTTGTAACCCAGTAGCAGCTTGGTTGAAACATAATTTGCTTTACACTGAAATTCACCCCTTGTTGTATCTAATTCTATGATATGTAACAAATTCATATAAGTCTGAATCCATCATGATCCTTAGATTTAAAAAGCTTATGCATGTTTGGTGTGCCACTTTCCATCTCTACACACTTGCCTTTATGATGTTTAGTATAAAAGAAATCACATATTAGATGGTCTCTAAAGCTTGATTTCTTATAGATTTATACACTGACTTTGCACCTTTCAAATTATGTATATATGTATATATATATATATGTGTATATATATATATGAGAGAGAGAGAGAAAATGAATCTTCAATTACTCTCCAAATGGCAATGACAACCAGATCTGGGACATGACAAAGCCAGGAGCCAACAACCCTCATGGGATCTCCCACATGATTCACAGGGACCCTGATGCTTAGGCCTTTGTGCATTGCCTTCCCAGCATAATAGAAGGAAGTTGGATTGAAAACAGGCCATCTTGGGCCCAGCGTGATAGCGTAGCGGTTAATGTCCTTGCCTTGAATGCACTGGGATCCCATAGGGGAGCCAGTTCTAATCCTGGCAGCCCTACTTCCCATCAGGTTCCTTGCCTATGGCCTGGGAAAGCAGTCAAGGACAGCCTAAAAAAATGTTTGGGACCCTGTACCAGTGTGGGAGACCTAGAGGAGGCTCCTGGCTTCAGATTGGCTCAGCTCCAGTCGTTGCGACCGCTTGGGAAGTGAACCATCAGACCGAAGATCTTCCTTTCTGTCTCTCCTCCTCTCTGTATATCTGACTTTCCAGTAAAAATAAATAAATCTTAAAAAAAAGAAGTAAGAAAATGGGCCATCTGGGCTTGAATCAGCATTCAGAAACGTGCCACAGCACTGGCCATTCATTCTTTTACTTTTTTGTTTGTTTAGTAAGACCACTCTATTTCTTTATTTTATATATTCATTCTCTACTAGGTAAGTGATTTGAAAATATTTATTCCAATTCTGTGTTTTTTCCTCTTTCTTGATGAAACATATATATCCGTTTTCCTGTTGGCTGCTGGTACTTGAGGTGTCAAAATCCACTGCAAAACCCAAGGTCACTAACATTCACACCACGCCTTTTAAAGGTTTCTGTTTTAATGTTGTGTTTAAAATTATATCTATGAATCATGTTGAGCTCTTTCTGCACATGACTTAGGGTAGAGGATCCAACTCTGTTCATTTTCAGAGACAGCTGTTTGTGTCAGAACCAGTTCTGGAAAATATTGTTCTTTCCCCATGTAATTGTCTTGACATCCTTGCTGAGAATCAACTGTCCTTAAATGTGAGTTTATTTCTGGGGCCCGGCGTGGTGGCCTAGCAGCTGAAGTCCTTGCTTGGAATGCACCGGGATCCCACATGGGCTCCTGTTCTAAACCTGGCATTCCCGGCTTCCCATCCAGCTCTCTGCTTGTGGCCTGGGAGAGCAGTTGAGGATAGCCCAAAGCCTTGGGACCCTGTCCCCGCATGGGAGACTCAGAAGCAGTTCCTGGCTCCTGGCTTCGGATTGGCACAGCACTGGCTGTTGCGGTCACTTGGGTTGTGAGTCATTGGACAGAAGATCTTCCTCTTAGTCTCTCCTCTGTATATCTGACTTTGCAGTAAAAATAAAATAAATGTTTTTTTAAAAAAAGAGTTTATTTCTGGAGTCTAAACTGTATTTTAGTACACTGAGCTATAGCACTGGGAAGTCTTACCCAAGTACTACATTGAAGGCATTTAAATTTCAAATTAGGAAGTATGAATCACCTAACTTAGTCATTTCTCAACGTTATTCTATCTATCTGGAGTCAATTGCATTTACATATAAAAATATCAGCTGAGATTTTGATAAAAATTACTTGAATCTATAGATTGATTTTTTTCATAGATTTACATCTTAACATTACATGAAACATTACAAGAAATCTTTTTATTTATTTGGTTTGCTTTATTTCAGTATTGTTTAGATATCTTCACTGTACATGTCTTGTACTTGTGGAATTTTTAAAGAATGTTATCCTTTTGCATATATTGTGAATGCAATTGATTTCTGGAGTTCATTTTATACTGTTCTCTGTGCAGAACAATAGCTAACGTTGTGTATGGAATTTTTTATACTGCAACATTGCAGGATTTACTTTTATTTTTAAGATTTTATTTAGTCGGTTCATTAACATTTTCAGCATTTAAAATTCTATTTTGTTCATAAGCATATCACTAAGTAAATATATTCTTCTTTCCAATTTGACTTGTTTTTTCTATTGAATAGAAATGGACTGAATAGACACTTCATTGCATTTCTAACAGAAATGCCAACTTGAGGACCAATATTTTCAGTTTGTTTGCATGGACCTCAGCCTTCCCTCAAACACTGGCCATTTCTATAACAGTGTCTGGACATCGGATTCTCCAGATGCTTCCCCACTTGAGGGTTTGCTGATACTCATCCTGGGAAGTCTGGCACTTTGTCTTGTTATATGAATCTTGTTTTCTCAGTTACTGTCAGAAAAATATTGGAGAATTTTCTTCAAAGCTTAGAATCCATAGATCTATCAACCTCTTCTTAACATTTATTTGTGTACATTAGCCAACATCTTGAACATTTGAATTGCTTGCAATTCTGGTCGATTCTTTACTTCTTATTTGCATGGAAAATGAAAGTTGCTCAGTTGCAACAGGAAGGATTATTCTTGCAGGCACATAGTCCAATGCAAGAATGCAAGTTTTCCAGAGTTGCATGAGTATGTTGGAACTTTCAAAATTCCCAGTGGTTAACTCCTCCCCTAGCTTTCCTTTCTGACTTGATACACCCTGTTGATTTTGCTGTGCTTTTTTTCATTGAATCAGGCCAACATTGGATTGACGTTGAATAATTTTCACTTAAATTTTCAAATTATGCACTGATAAGGGGGGAGAAGTTCCAGGGCACTGTAACTAGGCCAGTTAATGACATTGTCCTGACAACTGCCAACATTCTAATGGCTGTCAGGTGTTAAATACAGCAGATGGAATCAGGATGTAGGCGGTTGCGTGAAAGAGCAGTGTGCCCTGGTAATCATAGAACTGTTCTTTACCTTGGCAGTAACAATAACAACACACTGACTGTGAGATATTAGCATGGGGAAGAATTGACCAGTGGAGAAATGAACTATGTTTGTGTAGCTTCTCATACTTAAATATTCATGACATCTGAAATAACTGTGATTTTAAAAACAAAGGAGAAATAATCTGGTCTTTTAATCAATTCCTGTAGTTAAGCAGACTCCTCTAAAATTCTCCACTTCTGGCAGGCATAATTGTCGTTTCAATAATTAATTGAGTTCTTGATGAATCTTCAGTTTTCACACATTATCCCAAAGCATCAAACGTGTTCAAGCACCCCATAAGAATCTCTCCTTTTGTGATGGGTTTGAGCATTTGACAAAGTCCACTGAGCTTGCAAACCCCAAAGTGGAAGAGTCTGAGTCTAAAATGCACAACTTTGCCCTTGATAAATGAAACTGACTTTGGAGCCAAGGATAGTAGGTGTGGGTTAGTGCTGCCATAACAGAGCCCTTGTTCTCTTGTACCCAAAACTCATTGGCCATTAGGAAGACACGAGTGTGACTTTCAAGGTTGATGAATCCATTCAGCCTGTCAGCCTGAAGTTCCTACCTTGTTTGAAAGCACAAAATAAATTTCAGCAGGCTACGGTTTATTTGAGGGTGTCAGCGGTAATAAAATTTGCTATTTCAAATATAATTTAGATTTGAAAGGTATTTTACTGGTTTAATTCCAGAGTTCCTGAGGACCCAGCTGAGTGTATATTGCTCATCGCATTAGTGCAAGGTCAATTAACAACATTGGGAGAGACCATTTTCCTCTTTGCAAAGAGTCAGCATTGCAAATCTATGATCAAAATCCTGTATGTTACCACTGTGGAGCAGAGGGATACATTGCAAGTTCTAATTATAATGGAAGATGCCATGTGACTTCTGTGGTCAGGGCATGTCACCTCTCCCCATTAACATTCATTGAAGGGCATTGTACTTGCACTCCAGGTGACTTTTGTGCTGAGCGTCACATGCTTGCAATGTTTTACATTTGACTGTGGTGGAGGCAGAGTCCACATGGGAGAAATGCCTTTCATGCAGTATTACCACTTCGCCCATGTTCTACCCTCAGGATAGCTGTTCAGACACTATACAGCATGAGCTGAGAAAGGTGATGGAACAGAAAGGGAATGTCATTGAGAGATATGGGGGTCCATTTTCTATTAACGTTAAAGGACGCCCAAGGCTGGGAAGTTCCCAGAAGGTTTTTTTTTTTCTTTTTTTGTGATTATCTTGCATTTGCTGTACCCCTGAAAGTCTAACAAATCCATGCTTTTTAATAATACAAAAAAGACAAAATTGGCTCCTGGTTCTGAAGGCTGTGATGCTTAAGATCATGTGGTCCTACTTAGCGACTGGTTACCATTGCCTTATGTCTGGGGGAAGTGGAAAGGCCAATGCAAGTGGAAAGAGCAGCTCAGAGCACCTGTGGGAGGCAGTGAGGAGGGGCCCCAGCCAGGCTCTGCAGCATCCTCTAGTGAGAGCTACTCATACATGGGAAACCTAGACGTTCATTCATTCACACGAATGGAGCTTCTGTGGTCAAACCCTGTCTGCCTCCCCTAATATCAACATTGTCACCTGTGCTATCCTTTTTCAACATGGATTTTGATCATGAGAAACCTCATTCAGACACAGCAAAGTGATGATGGCAGATCTGAATGCAAACAGTGATTCTGTCCTTTGAGAATTGTGCAGGTTTGAGGCTACCACATTCCCAGGTTTCTCTTTCACAACTTCACAGTGGTGATGGAACTTTGTTCCTTTTTAGATTTTGCTAAAAACGGGCTAAAATAAAATTTGGGAGCATAAGCTGTGCATGGGTAATGGACTTAGTGAATGACAGACTTCCTTAGTCTTATGAAAACCACCCTGGATGGATGTTTTTCCTGGCAGCTAAGTTGCCCACATCCCACACTGAGATGTGTTGGATTGAGTTTAGCTCTGCTTCTGGTTCCAGTTGCTTTTATATGTGGACCTTGGAGGAAGCAGATGAATGCTCTAGTGCTTTGATCCCTGTCACACATACAGGAGGCCTGGGTCAAGTTCTTGACTCCTATTCTCATCCTGGCCCAATGGAGGTAATGTGGGGAGTGAACTGCCCAGTCAGCACTGTTTCAAAATAAACCCACACATTAGCCAATAGTTGGAGCAACCTTGCCCAGCTTGATTGACTCCCACGCCTTGACCATGTGTTCACCAGTGGAAGCTATGACCTGCTAGGGCAGTTTCCCAATTTGCTCCACTCGGCCCCCTACCAGACCCTGATCTCAAACATGCCAGTTGGTGGTAGGCCCTTGCCTGGCATAGCCTACCCCTCTATCTTAGCCTAGTATTAGAAGGTGAATGTTATGCCTGACCTGCCCCCACACCCTGTTTCAGGTTGCACATGCAGGTGTTGCAGCCTGGAACTGCCCAGACTATTCTTAGTCCTTGTACCTGGGAATGTTGGCAGGTTCCACAGTCACACCTAGCTCAATCCATCACCACCCTAACTTTTGAGCTAACCAGCAGGACTTGCATTTTCACGGGGTTCGGCAAACATATCTCCCTCAGAATTTACCCTCTAACCTGGTTCTCGTGCATGCTGGTTAGTGTCATGGCCTTGGCAAATGTGACCCATTCCCTGTTCCCACATTCGGTTAGGTATTGGGGTTTAGTCATGCTAGACATGACCCTAGGCCCTGGCTTTCATGTGGACTAGCATGTGGTCATCAGCAATGTTCCATGCTAACAAGCCCAACCCCAGTTACCCATGTGAACTGGTGCCTGAGTCTGACCCATACAGATCTTCCAGGAACTCCCCTCCAAATCACCAGGTCTCATTCCCCTCACATACCTGCAGCTACTGTGGTAATGTTGGTGAGTGTTCCTGAGGATTAATTTCTCACCTACATGCACTATGTCCTTATTCATGGATATGCCTACGTAGTAATTCCACACCCCCAAGACCCCAAGCATTCAACAGGTGCAGCCTGGCTCTGTCGTCGCTCTGGCCACACAGAAGTCCAGGATTCACCCAGCGCCTTGCAGCAATGGATGGGGAACTAGGAGCCCCAGCAGAAAGCCTGTGCTGGCACGAGTTCACCTTATCACAGCCACATGGCTGGGAGATTCAGACGCCCACAGACTTACCTGGATTCTGACCACCAACATGGTGACGATGTGCAGAGTCATGATCCTGAGCATGCCCAGAGCCGTCCCTGAGATAAGTCCACAGCATGATCACGGTTGACTGAGGAAATTCTCAGACTTCTGGCCTGGACAAGCCCAGGATTTACCCACTGCTTGGCAGCAGGGAACGGGGAGCTAGAAGCCCCCAGCCACAGCCTACATGTATTGTGGCCTTATACATGGATATACCTAGACTCCTCCCAATCTATTTTTTAAAGCAGAGGGAAAGAGAGAGGAAGAAAGGGATATTTCACTCGCTGATTCTTTCTAAATGTTTGGAAAGAGCAGGATTGAACCAGGCCAATCTCAGGAGCCTGAAACAAGCTCGTGGTTTTCAATGTGAACATTTCTTTCAAAGGTGGGAATTAACCTCTCTCTTTTTGTCACTCTCTCTTTCAGTATGCATTTCTACTTCCAGACAAAGATGGACTCCCAACGAGACTGTTTACTATATCTTGACAATAGGATGCTGGACTCTGCCTTTGTCCATGACCGCAGTGATGGACATACAACTGTGTATGGGGAACTGCACTATGGTAATGATATGGGGACATTGAGTGAGGGGCAAGGGATCTGGGGAGGGGATAAGGGAAATCCCAGGGCCTATGGAACTGTATCATAAAATGATAACAATAAAAAGAAGTAAAATAAAATGTAAAAAAAGGAACACATTTATGACAAATTCAGTCTGAAAAATATGATTTGAACTTTATAATGACATAAAATTGGAGCACTATCTGAAAATTGATCCAAGAGGAAGGGAAAGTAAAGAGGTGACCGACAGCAGAAGTGGGGATAGTGGGAAATCCCCCGCCTTCCCTGGACCATTCCCGCAGTTTTTACGGTAAGGCTGTATAGCCTGGAAATCATTTTCATGCTTCTACTCTGAAATTAACAGTATAAGGTCCTCCTTTTTTTGCCCCTACCCATTTTCTTTCTTTGCTTTATTTCTTCTAATGTTTTCTGATAACATACTTTCCATGCATTTATAATCACAGACTCAGTGTTCCTCTGAACAAAGAGCTCTACAAGCAAAAAGCAAAATTACCACCACTCTGCAGATACATAGAAAAGTATTATTTTAAAAAAAATCAAAGCAGAAGATGTCAGTTTCATTCATACTTTTCTGTACTTTATATGTTAGCTCTCTCAGTTCAGATAAATCATAATGTTTGCCATATTGCATTTGGCTTATAAACACAATTATCCCTTATTGCAACAAGTAAAATTAATTTGCCACTATTTGTATTGCCTTCTTTCTCCAACACTGGCTATCACCTTTCACTGCTCTGGCTGTGCTCCTAGCTATAACCCCAAAATTAGCACATCTTTATCACTCAGTATTACATAGTTGTAAATACTAACCAGAAGGGGTCACCAAGGGTAAAGGGAATGTTGCTTGCAGTGTTTGCCAATTCCAAGTGAAAACATTTGTCCAAACACTTCAAAGACATGAACAAGAGACTAGAATGTGGATCAAAATTAAGTAAAGAGGCAAGCAACAAGATCACAGAGAAAAATGTGAATAACTGTGGCTGTGAGTATTTGCAGTAGAAGATGGGGTTTGGGTGATGTGAGAAGGCACCACGGGTAGGGAAGATTAACTACGGCCAGGGCAGGTCAAGAAATATCCATTGAAGCCTTGGTGTGTTGCCTGGGGTTGGCATTCATAAGATTGTTAGTTCATTCACCGGAAAAGAACACTACTGACAAAAACATTGCAACCAACAGAGTGCCTTTGGGAGTGAGATAAACAGGTCTCAGATTCTCTTACTTAAAATATAAATAAATAGACCTAAGCTAAATACATAACAGGACCAACTTGGTGCATTTTGTGCTGCAGAGGGGAAGCATATTCCAAAGACAGTTTCCCAAGACTCCTTATTAAATCTTTAATGTGTCTTTCTCAATAAACAGAATCCAACATTGAAGCTGAACTGAAGAATAAACCTGGAGACAACAGTCACCGCTTGGGGTGTCAGCTTCTCGTATTGGAGCACAGGTTCATTGTGTTTGCTCTCCTTTGATGCAGCTCCTGGTAATGCCCCTGGGAAAGCAGTGGATGACGGTGCAAATGCTTGCATCATCACCACCCTCATGGGGGATCTTCAGTGGAGTTTCTGGCTCCTGCCTTCAGCCTTCATCCAGTCCAAACTGCTGAGACCATTGGAGAACAAACTCACTGATGCAAGGTGTCTGTGCCTTCTTGCCCTCCCTTTCTCTATCACTTTAATTATCAAATGAATATATAAACAAGTTGGTTTTAACATTTAATAAAAATGTTCATGAGAACTAAATATTAGCAAAACAACAGGAGAATCACAAATCATAAATGTGAAAAATAATTTGTAATGATTGGTTAGAGAAACTGTTGAAAGTGAAGAAATAGTTATTTCTCCATCTGGACACGCTTATTATCACAGAACAGGTAAGTGTGGTCAGTGCTATGTGAACATGCTTGCAAATAACTCAGGATGTTACAGCCTGTTTTAGCGACACATCGCCATGTGTAACACCTCCCCAGGTGGCAAGTGCCATGCTATCAAGCGAGAGCAGATGAGGGCTGCAATGTCAGTTGCTTGTGCATAAAAGCAGGAATTGCATCAGGATTCTATGTTCCATCATGACCCTTGTTGGTGGAAGTCTGCTAAAGATTTGTCAGTAGTCTCCATTTGAATGTCCCAGGTGGAGTTTCTCAATTGCACTCTGACAAGCAAACCACATACACTGGCTCTCTCTGCTGCACATGATACATGCCCTGGGACAGTGATGCAGAAGAGGCCCATAGCTGCTCTCCTTCCTTGGGGTTTCTGATTAAACCAGGTAGGCATAAGAGAACGGACCTAAAGACTCAAGAACAGGGACAATTTTTAAAAGGCTGTGGAATTCAGGCCCAGCGTGATAGTCTAGTGGCTTAAGTCCTAAACTTGCAAGCACTGAGATTACATATGGGTGCCCATTCATATCCTGGCTACTCCACTTCCCTTCCAGCTCCCTTCCAGTGTCCTGGAAGAGCAGTAGAGGATGTCCCAAAGCCTTCAAACCCTGTACCGGCATAGGAGACCCAGAAGAAGCTCCTCACTCACTCACAGCTATGGATAAACTCAAATCTGGCTATTGTGGCCACTTGGGAAGTCAATCAATGGATAGAAGATCCTTCTCTCTATCGCCCTGTCTCTGTAAATCTCACTTTCCAATTAAAAGAAAGCAACAAATGTTATAAAAAAAAATAAGACTGTGGAATTCGTTAAGACCAGAGTGTTACTAACGTAGTTTTCCTGATATAACTTCTGAGAAAATATCTGCCTTTGCCAGCTGAAGCAACAGAATGTGTGCTGTAGCCCAAAGAGGGACCCCATGCTCCCCTTCATTGATGATTCCTGGTGAGGAACACACCTATATTAGTGCTGGGCATTCTTCATCCACCTCGGAACTTGTAGGTGAGAGAAGGAATGTCAAATTGTCCTCATTATGTGCATTAGCCCTGGTAGATGGGGCAGGGGTGGGGGAGAACCTGAGTGCTGTGTGGCAGTCAGCACCAGCTTACAGAGTGTGAGCCCACAAGCACATGGGAACAGATGGGCTTTACCCAGGTAACGGACACATGCCTCCGAAAGTTCCTCCCACCTGGTCACAGAAAACAAATATGGAGTAAGGGTAGATAGGTTGGTGCTGTTCTTTGTGCTTTGTCTTCCCTGCTTTTTGTAAAACACAATGAGATGCAAATGACACCGATTACGATAGTCTTATCCATCACCAGGACTAGAAACTACATACGCAATCACCAAGGAATGAGCCCAGGATCACTAATGTGGCAGAATTATGCACTGATACAATAAAGATAATGAAGAGAGTAGATTGTTAATTGCATGGTCTGGAGCAAACAATAATTCTATATCACAGCAAGTGTTGCTGTAATTAAAATGACACCGGGACAAACAGCTGCATTCGATAAAGGACAGAGCAGGACTGCCTCACAAGCCCTTATGGCAAAGCACAGTACAACGCAACATGACACAACACAGCACAGTGCACACCATATGACACAACAGGAAAATACATATTCTACCATTCACATCGTATAAAGAGCCTGGCATGACTGATTAGCTTGGTAGTTAAGACACTTGCATCCTGCACTGCAATGCCTGGGTTCCATCTCCTGCTGATGCAGACCCTAGAGTCAGTGGTTATGCCCATCACCATTGGGCATCTGCCTCTTGCCTCTGAGAGCAGGATGGTACGACTTCTTCCTGGCTTTGGACCCGACCCATCCCCAGGCATTGCATGCATTTGGGAAAGTAAATCAGAATATGGGAGTTCTATCTGTGTTTGTTCTTAAACAAGCAAATATGAAACTTTTGCAAAAGTGCCGAGGCATCTGACACACTTGATTCCTGACCTCAGTTCTGCTACTAATGTGGCTTTCAGAGAGTCTGTCAACCTGCAAATCCTACAAGGAGGAGACAGTACCCACCCCATAACAAGATTCTTCGAAGGTCCAGGAAGCTGTGTCAAAACTTATAGGAATAAATGTGTCCTCATCAAATGGAATGATTCATTATCCACTCAGCTCTGAAGCTACATTGATTTCAGGATTCACCAGACTTAACATTTTAGAAGGAAAACAAAAAGAAACAAACAGCAACAGCAACACAAACCTTGGAGAGATTGGAGAAGGCACAGCTGTCAAACCGAAACTGTGAACAAAGATGCGACTGAGCTAGCCGCAGTGACAATCACCTGTCTAGAACCTATGGCTACAGCAAGAATAGGGCTGGTGACAAAGGCTCCCCCAGAGCTTGTCATGGGCCATGTACTGCCCTGGAACATGTAACCCTCCAAGAGCCATCTCTGTGGACCCTTTAGCTCACACAGTTCAAGATGAGGGAGAAGAAGCACTGATATTACCATAAATTAACTAGGACTTTATGACTGATAGATGGCAGGCCCCAACAGGCAGCATGGTTCCAAGGGCTGTCCCACCAGCAGCACATGTACTTGCCCAGGCATGCTGCAGAAGGTGGCCATGCCATCCTGGGATGGGAACAATCTGGTTCCCTGAATATCAGCCAACTGCAAGCATCATAGACCTGCTGCTGGTTCTCGGGCCCAGGAGGAAATGGACACCAGCATCTCTTTCCCTACATGTAAATGGGCTCTGAATCTTGCTGCTTGTTTCTTTTCGATTCACAGACACCTCAGGGATGCAAGAACACCTGAAGTTCCTGGAATTCCTGGGACCCATCCAAATTGTATGTTTAATTCCTGATGCCAAGGATCCCCAAGTAGCTTTCCAAAACAATACTATTATTTTTTAGTTTTTACTTGTATTCAGCCTTCTACACCAAACACTGGCAATGTGACTGAATCCCTATGGACAGAAGAACATTGTATTAAGCTCATTCATTTTTCACCCATTCATTGTACAGTTTATGAGCTGGCTTGGCAAATATTTTTATTTGTGCTGATCATTTATTGAAATGGACTTGCACAGGGACCATGTGTAAATGAATGAGGGGCCTGTGTTATGGCTTAGTGACTGAAATCATAACTTTACATGTGCTAGGATCCCATGTGGGTGTTGCTTAATGTCCTTGGATACTCCACTCTTCAGCCCTATCCACATTTTGGCCTGGAAGGGCTATGAAAGATGACCTAGGGCCTTGAGTCCATGCACCCACTTTGGAGACCTGTGAGAGGCTCCTGGTTCCTGGCTTCGGATCAATTCAGCTCCAACCATTGTGGCCATTTGAGGCAGTAATCCAGAGATTGAAGGATCTTTATGGATTTGCCTTGCCAATGAAAATGAATAAATCTTAAAAAAAAAAAAAAAAAGGAGTGCTTATACTGGCCTAAATGAAAAAGCCAAGTGGTCCGTTTTAGGGTCAAACAAGATTCATTTGCAATACTTCTCTATGAGTACTGTTTGCCATTTCCCCATAAAGTGCCACTCTCCCTTGATGTGGATTTGTGTGTCTGTTTCTTTAAGAAATTGATGTAATATTTAAGAGAATGTTAAGGAGAATACAATCAAGAACTCAAAACCTAGGGGAGAGAGAGCATTTATTTAGTGATCATATGAGCCATTTAAGAATCTGCCAGAATGCATTGGTAACCTCTTATGGGTAGGCAAAATATTCAGGACTATGGGAATATAAATATAGAATACATATAAACATAGATGGAAATATAAATATCTCCCACAACTCCTTTTCCCAATAAATTTAAGATTTCTTTCAGTGTCAGAAGAAGACCAAAAAAAAAAAAAACCCAACAGAATTTGCTGTTTTCAGCATTCCCGTCTGAATGAACGTAGTGATTTATTCCTTTCAAATTGAGATTTACATTGAATGTTCAATCAAACAGATATACTTCAAAGAACCTGCATGAGAATACTCTGAATTAGTATTGTTCATATTTTCGCTCCACTTCTATGGTTGTTTTGTTAGTCATTTTTACCTTTTAGATACATTTCCATTGACTGAGTATGTTAACAAAGCATTTACTAGGAAACATAGGAATGCCTGGGTCCTTGATTGTAAGATGCATTTAGTTCTGTTTTCTGCCTTAATGATCTAATTTACATGGCCATAATCCCTAAACTGATTCTAAGCACAGCTGTTCTACATCTGGGTAGAACCTCCCAAAACGCTGAATAGATGGCTGTGATCAGTCCATTTATATATCTTGTGTTAAAACACAAGAGTGCCCAGGATATCTGCCCATGCAACTTCAATGAAAGAAACATTGGACATTTTTGAGGATGGAAGACTTAAAGTGGAAAAAAAGTAGGGAGGATGTATAGATGAAGACAATGTAACTTTTGTGTAGCTGTTGCAGCTACTGTCTGTTACATCAGGGTCCTGTTTGGGGAATGATTCACTTCCCAGCTGTTGCCCTTCTGATCACCCCATATTGATGCACCTAGAAAAACAATGAAGCATGAATCAAGTACTTCAGCTCTTGCAAATGTGTGGTAGACCCAGATTACGCTTCTGACTCTTGGCTTTTTCCAGGTCCAGCCAAGGGTATTGCACATGGAACTGTTTGTGGCGTGAACCAGCAAAAGAACTATTTCTTTCTGGCTAGCTCTTTCTCTCTATAACATTGTCTTTCAAATAAATAAATGAATTAGTCCTAAACTATCAAGAAGAACAAAAACGCAAAGCAGAGAATCAAGAAGTAGGTGTGGTTACACAGAAGCAGAAACTGAAAAGCAATGGGAAAGAGTGTTCAGGAGTGAAGCTGAAAATGGTTGACAGGCAAGAAGGCAGACAGAGAGGGGATCATGATTTCATTAAGATTCTTCCTACAAGACACAGTTCAGGTTGTCACCTTATCTGTTTACTTGTGGGATGTAAGTGTACAATTTTCTATTAGAGAGTTCGCTCCATGAAACATCACTTGAATGGTACCCTTCAGGAGGAACTAGAGCCTGGGTAGGGTGGAGCACACTCAAGTTGCTGTCCTGAAGTAAATGACCACATAGGATTTCACAGCTTCTTTCCCAGAGAAGCCTGGGGCAGGCTTAGCACTCCCAGTCCCAGCACAGAGATAGCTTATTGTTTCCCACTGAAAGCAGACTGTAGGGGCATCACTTTTGCATAAAGTAGTTATAGAAATTCTGCAGCAAAGGAATTCCCCAAGTATTGCTTATGTCTGTAAGTCCTCATACCGTAATGCTTTCTTTGAGGACATGGAATGCTAATCAACTCTGTGATGTCTAGAAAGTGTTATGTGCTGACACATAGTAGGGCCTCCTCAAATATTCACTGATAAAGCAGGTGAATGTATGTAAGTGCATCTCTAATAATTTTATAAGCATTCAGACTTATTTAAGCATTGATCTCATGTTCAACATTCCGATGGATACAATCTAGAAATGAAAATAAAAATGAAAAGCATTGATGACAACATAAACCTCGTGTATATATTTGTTATCTGGGTTAGTATGTACAGATCATTGATGACTTTCTCCTTAAATGAAATTATTTTCTATGTGTAGGGAGGAACAGATAACTGGTGGAACCCTTTGTCTTACGTGTCTTGATTGGTTTCTCTAAACCCTTGACATCTGTCAGAAAATCCAGAATATCATCTTTGTGGTTGACACTGTTTGCTGTGCTCCAACATGTGGTGTGATCCTCCCCAGCATTCTTCCTGAGCCTGAGACATTCGAGAATGTCTGGACTGCATTGCAACAAGTGGGAAGAGCACAGGCATTGATGAGTTCAGTTACTAGACTGACCACAGTTGTGGATTTTTACAGGTCACAACGTTTCAGAGCTCTAGTTTTCTCACTTTTGACTGAAGAAATACCCATTATAATAGCAGGTAAGTGAAGGAGAATGGAAATAACTAGTCTTGCTTTCTTGCTGATTCACGCTTGGATATCAGGGCAAGTAATGACCTTCCCAAGCCATACGTGTAGATGTGTGTTTTTTCACCTTCCTGTGTAAAAAGGAGAATTTTTTGGAGACAGTTTGACTTGTATTAAATTCTTTAAAAAATGTGGCTATAGAGGGTTAAAAATCACATTAAAGTGTACACACTGCAGGAAAGCTGTTATTCCATAAGAATCAAATCAGTATGCCCACTCAATTGTTTGTCACAATCCACAATTTGCTGTAGCTACGACAGAGAGACATGAAGAAACTATGATAGTTGAATCAAGAGGAGGATCTCAATCTAACCCCACCATTTTCTGGCTGCAAAATTATCGTCTTTGTCCTTTCTGAATCTCAACTTTCTTTTTAAAAATGAAAGCGGGGAGAGCTACTTCTTCCAGGAATTTTTGCTGTGCGGATTTCAGGTGATGAGAGGAGTGGACATCTTTAAGGTATCTGACTCCAGAACACTGATCTATACCTTCCCCTGCTTCATTGCCACAAGAATTATTCCTCTGCAAGAAAGTAACCCCTGTGCACTCAGAATTTAGCTAATAATATTATCTATGCAACTACAGCTTCTTATTTTCATGACGAAATGCATTTAACTGTCTTCCCCAAGTCTCTCATTGTAGGGCAGTTACTTAGAACATGGGCCTCTCTAGATATGTCTTGTGGATGCCAGTCAACCCTTGACTGCCATGGCCAACACTGTCACAAAATGAGCTATTTGCCCATTCAGAGTCTGACCAACTCTTACCAATTACTTGTCAGGTTCTCCTGTAACACTGAACCTGCCCTTGGCAGGCTCTTCTCTGTGAAAACAATACAGCTGCTGGCCTCCAGTTCCCAAGCCAACAAAAGCACGGTGATGCCATAAACAATCCGATCTTATGCAGATGCGCATCAGCTTCCAGTCCCCTGTCTTGACTGTCACTGCCATTGCCAGCTCGCATTTGTGCCCAAGACATATCTAAGTCAGAGACATCCTCCGACCAGTAACTCATGGCCCTTCAGTCTACATGTGACTTGCTTGGGATCTCCCTTATCCTATAATCCAGGCATCATGTTGACAAAATTTTAGATCATCCACAGGGATGTAAGGACATCAAACTACTGCAGCTGAGTCTCTCTTTGCTACTGTATTCCAGAATTAGCCAGAATTTTCACTTAATTTCTGATCTTTAAGATAAAGTCATTTTAAAAGCCAGAGTCTCCTTTAACTACCCTCCTCTCCTACTCATACCTTCCTTTTTCCATTCATATATAATTTTAATAATATGCATTTGCCATTATCAGTTCCGAGATGCTTCATATATATAAATTTTGAATGTTGTTGCACTCAAGTAGACTTCCTTTTGAGTTTTACTTTTTTCCCCCACGTATTTGGAAGTGTCTTCTTATACATGCTTCCATATTCTGCCTTCTGGTCCCATTCTTACCTTAGACAATGTATTCCTTTTTCATTAGATCTCACTCTTGATACTCAGTTCTCTCAAGTTTCCAATATTTTGCAGCAATTTTGTTCAATTTTGCTGCTTGTGGTGCCAGTTTGGAACTGTGCTGTGTAAGATGCTCCTTCAGTGATGCCCGCAGGGTCACAGAGTTTAGCGCATTACGTGACTGCACAGGACATGGTCTTCAAGAGGGAGAGTGGCAGGTGAGGCCCATCATGGGCAGCCCTGTGGCTGTGTGTTTTCTCAAATGTGAGAAACTGACTCATTGAAAATCTTGGAACATAATTTTCCACATTTTAACATGTGGTCAGGAGAGTTCAACTCAGGACTTTCTACTGCCAATGAAAGAGCTATAATGAAAAATTAAAATGTAAGTAGTGATTATCATGGTGAGATGTATTCTGGAGAAAGCCAGTTGTTCTGTTAGAAAACTGAAGACATAGAAATCTGTTTAGGAATAGGGATAAAACTGCCTTGTTTGTGCTATTAGAGATAGAAATATCAATGTCAAATATGGCATATCAGGCAAACTGTTTCTCTGTGATTATGGTTACTGGGTAACTTTCTGTTTGCATGAGGATGTGATGGGTGATAAGATGTCCTTCCACAGTCCTGAGACTTTCCGCGTCCATGCAGCAACTAATGAGCAGAACAATTTCTGGGCTTTGGATATTTGAGGATCTGAAAAAAAAAATATTACTGGGCACAAAGGGTCCATCTGCTTGGGTGCTCCCAAAATGTTAAATTTCCAAGATAGAGCTGCTTAGAAAAAAAAAAAAAAAAAGCTTTCTTTACTTCTGAAAAATGATGGAGAAAGTGTTAGAGTAGAACTCCCTGAGAAGTTGTCCCCTCAAGATGCCCTTTTTCAACTTTTTATGACATGGATCAGGAGTGTCATAGATGTGGAAAAAGTGGGATCAGAAGGGCCTTTCGTACTCAGGCCACCTGTGTCTTCATGTATTGCATGCTTAAAACTCTGATGCACTCTGCTTTCTTGCAGCTTGCCCTGTACATACTGATCTGAGCCTTAATACAACATTGGAAGATAAGCTTTTCGGGAATGTCTTCTGAGGAACAAGCTTTGATGACTAAACCCTCTCAGATTCTTGCCCTTGTCCTGTTGTCCCCTTTTGTCTAAATCATGTACCCTCTCCAGGAAAGTGTCCCATTTCCTTGAAGGCTTGGATAGCTTTGTTGACAACCCAATGCTGCTGAGTTGCTTAGCTACAGGTATGTGTTCCATTCGGCTCCCTCAAGTGGAGTCTATTGATTTGTCCCCTTTTCCTGGATTTTCTGGCTCTTAGGCAGCCAGGCATGATCCCATTCACTTACAGCCCTGTGCACACCTGCATCTTGGAGATTCTCCCCCAAGCCACCTTATTTATTCCTTGGGATCCATGCATACACTCACCCACCCAAAGCTGGTAGCTTCTGGTTGGGATCCTTCTACAAGCGCTGGGGCTCATCATGGGCTCCACAAAATGGGTAGAGAAAGTGCCCATGAGCACCATCCTCAGGTCAGGCTTCTATTTCTTCCAGAGTAACTCTTCTAGTGAAGTATTTCCCCTGTTATTATTTTTTTTAATTTATTTTATGCTTATTGGAAAGTCAGGTTTACAGGGAGAAGCAGAAACAGAGCTAAAGAACTTCATTTTACTGTTTTACTCCCCAACTGGTCTCAATGGCTAGAGTTGAGCTGTTCTGAAGCCAGAGCCAAGAGCTTCTTCCAGATCTTCCACTTGGATACAGGGTCCCAAGGCTTTGGATCTTCCTCAATTGCTTTCCCAGTCCACAGGCAGGGAGCTAGAAGGGAAGTGGAGCGGCCAGGATACAAAAACTGCTGCCCATATGGGATCCCAGCACATGCAAGGTGAGGACTTCAGCCACTAGGCTCTTACGCCAGGCCCCCCTTTGTTTATTTTTATTTTGTTTTGTTTTATTTTGTTTTTATGTTAGAGTCCCCTGGACTATTTGTTTGAAATTCAAGTGATAGTATTAAAAAGGAAAAGCAGCCCTGGGGAAAACATTTATCGCTTTTATAATATTAGGCTCAGAGTTTGAGAAAAAAAAAAAAAACTTGCTCAGGTGCGAGAAAATCCACTATCAGTTGTGGAGGATTGCCTCAGATGATCTTCATTACCAGCTAATTACAGGCTGGTGCCTGCTGGAAAGCTCCCTCCTGCCCTCCCCTTCCTTACCCTTTAAAAGCATGAAATAAAGTAGACATTCCTCACCAGCTTGTCTCCGGTGGTTCTTGCGGGCCGAAGACCACCGTTTGCCTCACCCTTGGTGACCTTGGGGACTGCTGTCTGGCATGAACCATGAGAACCAATGATATACATGGTTACAGTACACAGATTTTAGGTTAATATAAACTTCAAAGGCATTTAGAAATTGGTAGAAGTGAACATAACTGAAGACCGGATTCAGTGATGTCGATGAATGTGATTGTGCATGCATAATAGATTTCTGTCTAGCCAATATTCTATTAAATGTCATCGACCTCATTTGGATGGGAGCAAATAACACAAAATAAACAGTATCTTTTGTTTGGTATTAAAGGTAAATTGAAACGTAACCCAGGGTGAACTCTAGGCCCAGCTCATATGCAATGACATAAAAATTAGGTCACACTTTCTCTGAAAATGTGTTATTTTCAGTTACAAAATGTATAATGTTTGTAAATGGTCTGAACAACACCATGTGAGGATTACATAAATTATTTCCTTTTGTGAGTTTATGCTTTTATTTATTGTTAATCAGTTCTTTAAAAAAAAAACTGTCTTCCCTCTCACATTGCTTTATAGTTGATCTTTTATAAGCACATGAAGAACATGCGGTATTAGCAGAAACAACGTCTAATCAACACATTACTTGAAATAGAAAGTATTTCATAAAGGACATGAATATATACATTGACCACATATGTGTTTGTAGACAAGCAACAGTTTCATTTGTCTGAAGTGTGAAATGTTCCCCAAGGTATTGGGGAACCTGGCCATGGGCTGAATGCCAGACAGGGACAAACTCTGGTGTTGTAATTACATGTGGGGAGAACTTGGAATGTGGCATAGGGAAGGTGCTGCTGGGACTAAACTAAAATGAGGCAGAGAGACACAGAAATGAGCCCAGTTGGGCTTTTCACTGTTCCGCCCAGAGCTACTCAATTGCTGCGATTCTAGCGATTGTCAGAGGGCCAGAGATGTAGATTGTATTGGTATCCTATGTTTAGGACCCCCTGTTCCTATCTCTTCTGCTTGTCCAGGAGTTGCTATCATTATTTGTTATCAAGATATTTCACAAGAAGCTCTCATTGGCTAGAACAGGTAAAGGTCTGGGAGTGAAGGAGTGCTATAAGTCCATGGAATCTACCCATCTAGGCACATTTCTTTCCAATTTTACCCATCAAGCCTTCTTATTTACTAAACAGGCAAGGTTTTTTTTTTTTTTTTTAATTCAGTAAAGGACACTATAATTCAGGAGGAGCTTTGCATATGGAGCAAGGTAGGTAAGCACAGAGAGTACCACCATTCACTCTGGAACTGTTCTTACAGAGATCATGCTGCTGTCAGTTTTCTGGAGAGTTGAAGGATTAACATGAAGTTTCCTGTATTCATAGTTTGTGACTCGTCGGATGAAGGAGAGGTGTTGTGGAAAGTCAGTGGGAAAGAACATGTCAGGGGATGAGTTTGGGAGTATCAGAGGAAATAAGATCAAACCATAGCAACCACAGAACTCTTGGTGTGTAATCAGGAAGTGACAGGGGATAATACAGAGTAATATGCATACCCAAGAGAAATACATATACACCTGTTCATAAAATGGTGTCACTAATGTGTGTGGTGAACTGAGAAGTACCTGTGCAGCTCACAGCCCAGGGCACCACCTTCATGGAAGACAAAGACCTGATCTTTAAGCAAAACACACCACCCACTGTCTGTAAGCAACCTGTGCCACATAAAAAGGCACATAAGGGATGGTGGAAAATATGCCATGCCAGTACTAGTGAAAAAGAAAACTGGCGTGGCTACTTAATGACCATAGCAAGGAAAATTAATAAGAATAGAGATCGTATTTATCACAACGAGTTGGCTTCTTCTCCAAGAAGATAAAATACTCTCTCGCGTATGTGCCTGTAAGAGCAAAGCATGAGAGTGTGGGAGGCAGAGCTGAGAAATAGGAAGGTGAAATAGGTGGATTTATACCTGTAACTATAATTGTTAGCATTTCTCTATCAAAAATGGAGATATCAAGGATGTGAAAAATCAATAAGAACAAGGTCAAATTCATAAATATCATCAGGCTCCTGGATATGTTTGCCACTTGGGGATGGCTTTGTTGAACAGTAGTGGAATACGTATTCTTGTCAAGCTTATGGAGAACATTAACTGAAATAGCAAAGTTCTTTGTTGTGAAACAAATTTAACAAGTTTAAAATAATATGAATCATGCAACAGATGCTCTCAAACAAAATGGTATCAAACCAGAAATGAATAACAGAAAGATCACTAGAAAAACCCTGAACCTTAGATTTAATATGAAATTTCTAGGTAGCATAAGGCTCAAAACAGAAATCTCAAAGGAAATTAAAAAGAAAAAAGAAAATGAAAACTAAACTGATCCAAATTTGTGGGACTCTGAAAATCAGTGCTCAGAGATAAATTTATGTCATTGAATGTATGCATTAAAAAAATAAAATATACAAATTTAGTAATATAACCGTCCACCATAGGAAATTAGGAAAAAGATAAACCAACTCTAAATTAACAGAAGAAAAGAGACAATAAGATTAGAGTACAAGTCAATGAAATGGAACCCAGCGACAGATATGTGCCTAAACAGGTTGACAAAAAATAAAAGAGACACAAATTGTTCATATCAGAAACGAAAAGCAGGGCATTACTATAGGTTTAATGAACATTAAAACAAATTCTAAGGGACTATTGCAAGGAAATATACGCTACCTAAATAGACAACCTGCATGAAGTGGACAAATTCGGGGTCTTTTCATACAATTTGTAAGAGTCATACATAGACAATGTGATCCACTAAAAAAATAAAATTTGTAAAGAAATCTCTAAAACGGAAAGTAGTAGGCATAGATGAGCTCATAAATACTCTTGCTGAAACACTTGTGCAAGAAATACGCAACTGTCTCTTATCTCTCAGAAGTTAGAGGTAGTGGGCCTCTCTCTGCTCACCCTGTGATACAGTATCACTCTAGCAATAGAGAAAGACATACCAGAGAGAGCTACAAACTAATGTCTCATGAACACAGGTGTATAAATCCTCAACAAGAGATCTAATACACTGAGTATGTGGAAAGAATCAAACCCCAAAATTTAGAGACATTTTTCTTGTTATTCAAGGTCTGTTCAGTACAAAAAAAGAATTAATTAATATAATTAATCACATCAACATGTGCATAAGAAGCATTGTGATCATTTATAGATGTAGAATAAAATTTTATGACAAATTCAAATATCCATTCACTATAAAATATATCAGCACACTAAGGAATACAGGGGGATTTTCTTCACCTGATAGACAATATGTACACCAAATTCTGCATGTAAGATCACATTTAATGATACGTAACTAGAAGTTTCTGAATGAAGACCAAGATTGAGCATGCCATTATAGTTTCTAACCAGAAACCATATCATACATGTGAAAGATAAAATATGAAGTGAAATGTGTTGATTGAGACAGAGTGTCATAGCTAGAAGGAAATTGCAGGCATCTACCAGTCTAGGCTCTGGCTTTCACAGAGTTAGCTAAGTCTATCTCTGCTGAGCAGAGGCCAGGCAGGCTTGGTGTGGGGAAACAACACAGAGTGCAGAGAACTTTAAATGTGAGCTGTCACACAAGCGTCAGTTACATTCAGACCATCCTCATTTCCTTAAGGTGATTCAACCTAAGATTTCTCAGCTTTATTTTGGTGCATATATTCACAGAAAGCAAATTCTGATGTTTGATTTTTCCTCCCAACCTGGTGATATGCTTTTTGTGTTTTAATTCTTTCTTGGAATGCTGAACAGTATCATGCTAAAATTAGGAGCAGAAAAAATTTACACTCTCTATTATGCTGGCCAGCTTAGCAGGGGTGTATGGCATATGTTATATCAATTCAATTCATTTCTCTGAGACTTATTTTTATTTCTTTGAAAGCTAGAGCAAGATTAGCGCAAGAGAGCAAACAAGAGCAATATTCCATCGGTTTCATTCATTTGGCAGATGGACAAAATGGACAGGAATAAGGAGCTTTTTTTTTGTATCCCCTGTGTATCATGGAATCTAAGCACATGGGCCATCTTCTGCTTTTTTTTTTTTTTATAAGCACATTAGCTGGAAGTTGGATCATAAGTGGAACAGCAGGGAATTGAACTGGCATCATATTGAATGCTGGTACCTGAGCAGCAGCCTTATTTGCTATGCCACAATGCCAGTCCCAGATGCATTTTTGACCTGATGTTGTCAAGTTACAATATAGATTGATTGAACGTAGCCTGATACTATATTAAGGGATATCAACACTGCACCACTGAGGAATATAAGCACTGTATTGTGATATGATAGTATGTTAAATGTGAAGATCATTGACAATTTTGAAGCAACATAGAGATATATTTAAGTAATTGTTGAAATAATAAGGATAAATTATTTGTATCATTTAAAAAATTTAGTCATTGAATCATTTTTAAGAGCGAGAGAAAGAGAGAGGGTGGTCTCTTTTGCTGATTGACAGCCCAAATTAATTTTAACCTTTCAGAGCTGGATTTAACTAAAGCCAGGACCCTGGATTTCCATCCAGATCTCCCATGTGGGTGACAGAGACCCAAACACTTTGGCCATCATGTCTCACAGGTCTCCTTGCTTATTAACGTGGAGCTGTATTGGATGGGCAGGATACGGAACTTGAACCAAGCACTCTGACACATACATAGATCCCAAACAGCAGCTTGTCCTATTTTACCAAAATGCGCACTCCCAGTTCACCCTCAGCTCTATGTCTGGTTAAACAATTTGAGATTTTTGAAAACCAAAATGTAATTTTTTTTCCTCTGTCTTTTAGATTTGGGTATCAAGGAGCAATAGGATGACAAATGAAACTTTAACTTCTAAGTACTTATTTATTTTAAGTAACTTTTCAACTCTGCCTTTCATTGAATCGAATAGCCTTCTGCTTAGTTACTGGCTGCAACTCCATCTATCTGTGTAGCTGAACAAAGGGTCAGCCAAGAGGTTTTATTTGTTAGAAATCCCTATTTATTATACAGGTATCAAATGGGCATTATCTATATTGTATTTCATTTGTAGCTTTTATTTTATTACTTTGTTTCAGTAAGTAAAAATGTTAGCTCAATGTCGGTGGCTCAAAGGAATGCAGGTCAATTTTGTATAGTTTTAGAAGGCAGAAGTTCAAACCCACTTTCTCTGGCCTAATGTCAGGTGCTGGCTGCACCTAGAGATTTTAGAAAATGAACTGTTCTTTGGGCTTCTGTGATGTCTCAGTTGATTAATCCTCAACCTGCAAGTACCAACATTTCCATGGACACCAGTTTGTGTCGCAGTTGCTCTACTTCTGACCCAGCTCTCCACGGCGTGGGAAAGCAATGGAAGATGGCCCAAACCCTTGAAACCCTTTACTTAGATTGGAAACCTGGAAGAAACTCCTGGCTCCTGCAGCCCAGCTGCAGCCATGGAAGCCTTTGGGGAAGTGAACCAGAGCATGGAGGATCATTTTTCTTCTTTCTGTAAATCTGATTTTCCAATAAAAATAATTTTCAATTAAAAAAATAATTTCCCACTTTTCTAAACTTGAGGTCATTTGCATTCCTTGGTTTGTTATTCATTTCCACATGTCATAGTTACTCCCATATCTTACTTGTGTTGTTATACCACATGTTTTCTCATTTTTGCTAAAATCTTCCTTTGCCTTACCTTATTAAGAGAATTTGTAATTATCTTAGGTATCCTCTGGATAATCCAGAATCATGTCATTATGACAAATTTTTAAACTAATCATATTCATCTAGTCTCTTTTTCTTGGAAGGTAATATTCACAATTTCTTGTGTTAACCTCTGTAGCAAGTTAGCCTGAAAAAAATACACTATTTTCTGTGCATAATTTCATGGATTAGAAAATAAGCTTTTGTAGTATAAATGTATGATATTAAAAATAAGAAATAGCTCAAATCTAATGCCAGCTCTATTATTTAACAGCATCTTTTTTTTCCATTTATTTGTTTTTTTTTTTAAAGATTTATTTTATTTTCATTACAAAGTCAGATATATAAAGAGGAGGAGAGACAGAGAGGAAGATCTTTCATCCCATGATTCACTCCCCAAGTGAGTACAACGGCCAGTGCTGTGCTGATCCGAAGCCAGGATCCAGAAACTTCCTCCAGGTCTCCCACATGGGTGCAGGGTCCCAAAGCTTTGGGCCGTCCTCTCCTGCTTTCCTAGGCCACAGGCAGGGAGCTGGATGGGAAGTGGAGCTGCCAGGATTAGAACCAGTGCCAATATGGGGTACCGCCGCGTTCAGGGCAAGGACTTTAGCTGGTAGGCCATGGTGCTGGGCCCTATCTGATTTTGTTTTATGACACAGTTTCATAGGCTCTGGGATTTCCCATCCCCTCCCCATGCCCTCCGCCCCATGGTGGACTCCTCCACATTGTTGCAGTAGTACAGTTCAAATCCAGTCATGGTTCTTTCATTGCAAGCATAAACCATGTATAGAGTCCAACATCTTATTGTTCAAATAAATTTAACAGTTTCCTTGGGAGACCATCCCTGGTCTGAAAGTAGAGCTGGCAGAATATCACCCCATCCAATGAAAAGTCATGTCATAACATCAACAATTCACAATATTATGGAGTTGACAAGGTATTGAGTGACAAATATGTTAGAAAATGCAAGTTCTTAACCATCTCCTGTGACTAGTTCATTGACATTTCAATTTTAGTTTATACACAAACATCTGCTATATGCCTTAAAATGGCTACAGAGCACTCAGTTGCCTCATGTCTATTTTCATTTTTCTATTTAGCTATTTATAGTATTGAAACATAATTTTTAGTGAACTTGGTAAATTTTATGATATTCCAATCTGGCTTATAACTCTAACTAGGCATATGTTAAAAAGGCTCAAAACAGTTTTAGGAGGGGTGTGCAGAGAAATCTTCTATACCTTAGTGAGGAGTAACCAATTTTTGTGTCCTACCTAATGAGGTATATATGAGTCCAAGCTGATGGTTTCCTGTCTACTTCTAAGCTTTCCTTATTTATCTCTGTCTATCTAATTTAATTTTAATTATTTGGAGGGGCACCAGAGCCGCCCTACTGGTCATTGCATGAGAGGGTGGGGATCCAATGTTGGAACTAAATAAGGACCAGAGAAAGCTACCCTCCCGCGTCCTGAAGAAAGTTTACTGTTCGGTTTCTGAGGACTGCTCAGGGATCCCGGACTTTGTTCTGATGACATTAGATCCTGTGAGGAAGGATTGTGGCTTCTTCCTTCTCATGTGGGAGTTCTGAAAGGGAGTGGATCACCTCAGAGTTCTTGGCCTACAAGGGCAGTCCAATTCTCAGTGGTCGCCTTGGCAGTTGGGATATAGCCCTTGGTGCCCGTACTGATAGTCCTAGGTGAGGATATGGGAGTCACCAGGGTTGGAAGACAAGCCTCCTCCTGTCCACCTGCTCCACTCTGAGGTCCTTCCCCCACTCTGTGTATATGACCTCCTGTGAAGAGGTTGTCAGGATCACTCTTGGTTGCCCCTGTTTATCTTTAAGTTTTCCTAATGTCTAATGCTGATTCGAGATTGTTGTCTATAAGTTACCTGTTACGTTCTTGATAGGTTATACTTAACGTCTTCCTCACACATTCTATGAAGGTGGAAAATTTCTCTGCTTTCCCACCCCATTACGGAATAACATAGGGTATTGAAAGTATATTAGGTTTTAGAGTTCTTTAATGTAGATCATAAGCAGTCTGATTCACAATGATTATTGGTGCATTAGTTACATTACAAATCTTATTGCATGTAATACAGGCTGTTTGAGGTTGAGATAATATTACAATTTACAGGTACTATTTATTATTGACATCCTTTCATTTTAAATTAAGGCAAACATGTGGTATCTAACCTTTTGGGATTGGCTCATTTCCCCTAGCATGATGGTTTTCAGTTGGACCCATTTGGCCATTTTAGGTTTTTTTTTTTTGATAGCTGAGTAGTATTCCATGGAGTAAATGAACCATAGCTTTCTTATTCAGTCTTTTATTGATGGGCATATCAGTTGTTTCCAAGTTTTTGCAATTATTGATTGTGCAATTATTGCTATGAACATAGGGGTGCATGTAGATTTCTCATGTAACAGGTGTTTTGGATATATTCCTAGAAGTGCTATCACTGGATCATATGGTATGCAGATTTTCAGATGTTTGAGTGTTCTCCATATTGATTTCCATAGAGGCTGTACCAACCTGCAATCCCACCCACAGTGGAGTAGGGTTTGCTTTTCCCCACATCCTCGCCAGCATCTTGGTCCTTTAGCATAAGCTGTCTGTGAGGTCAAATTGAGACAATTTCTTGTAAATTGTTTGAAGAAAGAAGCATTATAGAGAAATCCATTGTGATATTCCTACACCAGCTCTTAGGGCTTCAAGAAGAAATAATGAAGACGTGTCTTTACTTTAAAAGACAGAAACATTAAAACCGATGGGTGGTGATGATGCTAGGTTATAGGGTGTGGGGCAGATAGGTATGTGGAACTGGAACAGTCAATGTTGAAAACATTTTGAGCTGCCCAATAAGGACCTTGGATGGAAGAAGTTAGCAAGTCAAAAAGCAGAGTAAAAGCTTGTAGGCAGAAAATTCTAAAGCATAGAGGAAAAAAAATCAGGAAACCGAAACTAATTTGTGTATAGATGAATCACAGAATTAAGAAGATACAAACAAAAAAGCATTGTTCATAATAGTCATAGCATGACATACACTAATTTTCCATCTGCAGATAAATGGACAAAGAAAATGTGGTATATATGCATAATTGAATTCTGTTAAGCTGCAGCAGAGGAAATGCTGTGATTTACTCCAACAAAGGTAGGACTGAGGTCATTTTGTCTTAAGTGAAATGCAACAGGAATACGGAGACCCAAATCATGGATACTTTTGTTCTATGTGAAAGCTAAGAAATATATTTCATGGAGTCAGATTGTAGAATAATAATTCCTAAAGCCTAGTAGAGGTAGGAGAGAAATACAGACTTGTTAGTTATAGGCCATAAAAATACAATAGTATACAAATAATTTATTCTAAATGTTTGTAGCATAAATCAGCAACTATGGTTAGCAATAATTTATGCTATTTAAAAATAATTGCAAAAGATAATTTTAAATATTTTCACACAAACTAATGATAAGTGTTTGTATAAGGAACTACTTTATGCACTGGTTTTATCATAGCATTGCAAGCATGTATTGATATAACACATTTACTTAAATATAATTATGTTTTAATTGAAAGTAAAACAATAAAACTTTTTAAAAAGCTTTGAAATAATTGTAAAGATCCCAACTGCTCAAATATGTAATGTCTGCGATTTATTTTCAGAGCCTTGGAGAGAGAATAACATTTGCAAAGCCCAAAGGGATGGGGCCAGTTCTCTGCTGTTGAAAGACTCAGACAGCTCTACATGGAGAGGCCAAGCCCACTGAGGGAAGACCATGGGAGTATGCCCAGGGAGTCCTAACACTTGAATAAAGGAATTGGAGATTGGTTTCAAGAGATATAGAAGTACTGTGTTAGCACCAAAGGGTTAGAATGGACAGGATAGGAGAGTAAAGTCAACAGGCATCTTTGGGATGATTTCAAGTTTCTCTCTTGTATAAATGTTGACAGCAGGTATGGGAAAAGGGCACAGGAGTGTGAACATTGAGGATGTATGTGGGGCAGGGAGGGCATGGTGGTGAAATATCTGTTGTGAAAACCTGAACACTGAGATGTTTGTAAACATCTAGTGTAGTGCAGCATATTCTGTGGACAAAATAAATGCAGAAAGATATCATGATCATGATTTGGTGGAAGGGTTAAGCTGTGAGTCACATTGTATATGTGGATTATTGTAGGAGGATTGCTGCCAATTGAGGGGGGTGATGTTTGTGGCTCGGGCGCTTGGAGGAGGTCAGGCATAGTAAAGAACAAAGGGCTTTGCAATGAGAAAGCCCTGCATTTGAACAATCACAACTATGCACCCTGAAGAGAGACTGGCTTCAGGAAGGGCTCAAAAACCTCATGGAAAATATTATTAAAAGATATCTGCTTTGGTTCCAAAACATTAAAGCTCCTGCATACATGGATTCTTCAAAACATTCAGTAATATACATAGTATCTAATTTTTTATCTTTATTAATATTTAGCATTATGTGACAGTTTCATAGGCTTTGGGAATCCCCCCACCCTTCTCCCTCCCCTCCCCCCCGGTGGATTCCTCCACCTTGATGCAGCATTACAGTTCAAATTCAATCAAGATTCTTTCCTTGCAAACATATACCAAGCATGGAGTCCAGCTACTTATTGTCCAGATGGGTTGAACAGTTTCTTGGGGAGACCACAAAACTGCATTAATTTCAATAATTTTTCACATTGAATTATGCAGAGCGCAGTCAGTCGCCATTACAAGATGGCGACAGGCACAGAGTAAACAACTCTGCCCTGACATAGCTTCCTGCCCCAGTTTGCCTGGCAACAGCAGCGACCTATCCCAATCTGACAAGTAAGCACTCACTGTCCTATCACGACCGGTCACTGAGCCACAGACACGCCTCTCATAGAGATGTATATAAGCCATCCGCTTTGCTCTCCCTGCGCCCCTCACCCCCATCTTGCCCTCAACCAAGCAGCGCTCCAATAAAGTGTGATCAGAGAAGAACTTCGGTGTCTGCGTTTTATTCCCTGCTGGCCAGGGGCGCGCTACAGCTGGTGCCGAAACCCGGGAAACTTCGAATCCAGCGGACACCAGTGAGGGGTTGAAGTTCAGAACTCTACACACGGAGCGGACTACCGGTAGGTAACCTCTCAGGTATGATAAACCCTGTTCTTGTTGCTCTCATTGTTTTGGTACGGTAATAGTGGGACTGCTGTGTTGATTTTTCCTGCGCCTACATCAGCCTGGTCGTGAGTGTCTTTGCTGCTGTGAACCCGGACAAAGTGAAAGTAACTCCGCTGTAGATAAAGTGGCCTTTCACGAGATCTAAGAAAATGGGTAATAATCAAGGCCGAATATCAGCCAGCAGCGAGTTCGCTGACCCCATATTGGGACTCCTTAAACAACGAGGCTTAAAAGTTTCAGCAAGGTCAGTGCAGAAGATAATAAATGATTACGACGCAGCTGCGCCGTGGTTCGCAGTCTCAGGAGATCTGACCTTGAGCTGTTGGGACAAACTAGGCAAAGATTTAGAAAAGGCAAAAGAGGAAGGAAGGCTAGGACCCGGATCCCTCCCACTTTGGAAGTTGGTCCGGTCCTGTTTAAAAGAGGGACGGAACATGGAGCATGTTAGACAGGGTCGAGAGCAGCTCATTAAGTTTCAGGAGAGCCTCTCGGAAGCAGAATCAATTGATGAGAGGGGTAAGAGCCTCTCGGAAGCAGAATCAATTGATGAGAGGGGTAATAGGCCTAAAAGAAAAAAGGAAGCATGCTTAAAAGAAGAAAATAAAGAAGATAAAGAAAAGAGTAATAAACGGCCGCTGTATCCAATATTAGATAAGTTTAGAAATTTAAAAGTAGATGAGTTTAGAAATTTAGAGGTAGCTACACAAGAGGACTCGTCTGATGATGAGTTATCAGAATTAGAAGAAAAGGACCATAGTCTGCATGAGGCTTTCGTGCCTTCTGGAGACGTGGAATGCCGACCTCCCCCGTACCCATCTAGTGGAGGATGGCACTTTATTCCCCGGAAGGCGTTAAGTCGCCTCTACTCTGCATTTCCGGTTTATCAGAATCCGGAAAATGGGGACAGATATCATGAACCTATTACCTATAAACAGTTGAAAGATCTGGTAGAAGCATCCAAGACATATGGGGTAAATGCAAATTATACTCTCACTCTGCTGGGAAGAATTACACAACAGGCAAATACCCCAGCCGATTGGTTCAAGATAGCCCGAGCCTGTCTCTCCGTTGGACAGTACTTAGATTTTAAATCTATAGTCACGGATGCAGCTCATGCTCAGGCCAGAACTAATGCTCAAAACCAGCATCCTCACTGGACTGCAGACATGCTTCTAGGACAGGGTACTCATCTTGGCGTTTCAGAACAACTTAATCTGCCTGAGGAGACATTACAGCTTATCTCCTCCTTGGCATTGGGCACATGGAAACGCCTGCCATCTCCAGATCAGAAGTCCTCGGGTTTTGTAAATGCAGAAGCCTGAGGAGCCTTTTGCAGATTTTGTAGCTCGACTCACCGAAGCAGTGAGCCGGACAGTAATTAACAATACAGCTACAGATCTCATAGTTAAACAGCTAGCTTTTGAAAATGCTACTCCAATTTGTCAAACCTTAATTCAGCCAGTGAGAAGGACAGGAGTCTTGTCAGACTATGTTTGAGCTTGTGCTGAGGTAACTCCATCTTACATGCAAGGGTTAACTATTGCTGCAGCTCTTCAAGGTCAAACTGCTACTCAGACTTTAAAGAACATAAGAGGTAATCAAGGAAGTCAAAAAAAGAAACAATTGTTATTGCTGTGGTGAAGTAGGGCATTTCAGCCACAGCTGTCCCACTAAAAATTTGTCTCAAAATTTCAGACAGGAAAAAATTTGTGTGGACACTTCTAAACCCAATTTAAATATTCCTCGCACCGTCTGTCCGCGGTGTGAGAAGGGATTTCATTGGCAAAAGGCTTGTCAGTCTAAATTCCACAAGAATGGGACAGTTCTATTGCCTCAAAGTCAACGTAAATTGAGTAATCAGCCTGTACAGGGTCAGAAGCAGGGAAATGGGAGGCAGACACAATACCAGGTCCCCAAAAATAAGAAGACATGTATGAATATTGGCTCTAAAGTGTACAAAACTAAATTGATGGCTGCTACTTTAAGCACTGAGTTAAAGCAAAATAGGCATAAATGTTATAATTGTGGCAAATTGGGACATATGTGGAAAGATTGTAGGAAAGAAAATACCCAAAAATCTGGTAAACAAGTTATGGGTTATCTAAAGGCCTGCCACAACATAAGGACTTTGAAACATCCTGCCCACCTGGCAGGGCTTGAAACCTTTGCTATCCAAAAGCGAATGAATGCTAAATGTTTTAATTCTGATAAACTCAAATACCTTCAAAAGCAATGCCAAGCATCTCTTTTAGCTAGAAAATATGGCAATAATACTGCTAAGGATCACTGCCCTAAAATGTGTCCTAAATGTCACAGAGCCATACATTGGGCAAAAGTATGTAAATGTAAATCTAAAATTGATTGTGATGGCCAGCGCCTGTGGTCAGGAAACTCCTGGCGGGGCCAGTCCTGGTTCCTGAACAATCAGAGGTGTGCAAAGCACCAATATGCACTCCAAGCTGTGCCTATAGAAGAGTAACAGACTTAAAACCTGATACTGATAATTAAAAGTTGGTATCTTCCTTGGCAATGAATTATATTACCTATTGTTCATACCCCAACTGGATGCTTGTGACAACAAGGGCCTTTAGAGTGGCTACATCTTCTTCCATGACTAAAAAGGTTATTACTTCTTATTGTGCTTTGTTCTCCATTTTAATTATAAAAAGATTTCGTAGCAATAAACAGCTTTTTGGTAAGGATGTAAATAATAATTTTCCCTTATAGCTTTAAACAGCTTACTTATTTAATATCCAAGGATGAGATAAGACAAATAGCACTATTAGCCCTTGTGGGTATAGGAGATTAAACTAAACTGGGCCCATAGAAGAATACTTAACTTCTTGTATTTCATAAACAATATCTATGCAAAATTAACACCCTTTTTAACTCTGTTAAATTTTTATCTTGAATTTTCGAACTTTACAAATATAACTCTCAAGGTATTATTTGAGGCATTGCTTTAAAAGTGTAACATTCACCCCAATATGAACTGGTATAAAAGTAACATCTAATTCACTGTTAAAATTTTTCCAGGTATGGGATGCACCATATACTTTTATCTGCTATTTAAATAAAGAATAAATTCAAGTATACAAATGTGTTCTTGATGAAAAAGGTTGTAGAGGAAAGTTCGGGGATAAAAGAAAAGGGGCATGGCTTGTAAAATATTCTGTCCTATAGGAGAATGGCTATGTTAGACTGCAGCACTGAAGAGGACAAAATATTGACAGGATAAAGTTTGTTGAAGAAGGGATAGAATAGCCATGAAGGTTGTGCAAGGAATACATCCTGTATGATTTATATTCGATATAATTAATCATATTCTCTACACACTGTTTGCAGCATTTTCTAAAATATTCATCCTTGATGCATGGAATCTGATCATCTGTTATAGCAACAAAGTTTTAAAATCACATGGTATTATAACATCTTCTCATAAATATTTTTATCTACCTAATGATTAAATTTTTCTAGTTAGCTCCGGCGAACTCCAGACCTGACTTTGCTGAAGTGTCTCAGAATATGATAAGATTCTATATCGAGATATCAAGGTGATACTTGTATTTTCTGCCTTACAGTATGTTCATATTGCTTAAGATTGATAAAAGTTGTGTATTTATTTTATAGGTACTTAAGTGATCACTTAATGTCAATAATTAAACCTAATCTATATTGTGTTATATAAAGAGATCTTATTTTAACTAGATATTATTAGCCCCGGCATCTAAATAATTCAGAAATTTCATTTCATAGCTATAATAACTGAGTAGGCTTTTGATTGTATTAAATATGCTGTCAGATGCCAAGTAGAGCAAAATTTTATCATATCAAAATATTATTACAGAAAAATTTTTTTTTTTTCACAGAAGTTTAATTCAAATTTCTGTATTTCCAAAAGTTCTAGGACAGGGAATGCTTCACAACAATGTAAAGCAGGCCAAAAAGCAAGAAAAGGGTAAATGGTTATAGTTTTGTAAATATGTCCAGGTTGTTAATTGCATATCTTTTAAGCTAATTTATATTGCTAGAATAATTGAATTAGGATCTTCAGTAATGACCAAATTTTTCTTGCAAGGTTTTTATTCAGATTGAATTATCGTTGTAGAGTTTTTACTTACTAAATATTAATGCGTATTGCTATCACCATGTCTCTTTTGCTAATTTATATTGTTGGGATAACTAATATCAATGTCTTCAATAATGACCAATTTTTTTTTTCTCTCAGGGTTTCTATTCACACTAAATTATCATTGTTGACTCTTCACTTATTAATTTTGAATGGGTACTGCTATCACCAAGCTTGGTTTATAAAGGCGCCTTAGTAAATCCTAAATTTATCTGATATGATCTCTCATACACGTTATAACATTTTAGAGGCCTCAGTTAGAGGATAGTGGTCATCCTGTGTTTTAGAGCCTGGCTCGGTAGTCTGGGGAGGCCACCGTGATGATTAACACGGCCCCACTGCCAGTCCTGGCTTCCTGGCTCACAGGATCTACACTGACCTCTGCCAATAAATAGGTATCTCATCATCCAAATTTGCTTGTTTTGAGTACTCATCTGGGACTCAAGAGGGTTGGATATAACATGACTTCTTGAGTCAGGGTCCATACAAGACATCGTTATGGCCCGTTAGATTTTTAAAATTGAGTGAGTGTGGTGGCCACCTATGTCTGTCTTTCTGTACGTCTTTTGTCAAAATTGTTTGAAATTTTACTTATAGTCCTCTATAGTATGTTAAAAAATGTGTGTGTGTGTGTGTGTTTGCTGTTTGGCTTCAATGTTCCTTGATACCACATGAAATATAGATATACAGTAGATCTTAGTTTTATGCTGGTTTTTTAGTTGTTATCATTTTGTTTGTGTTTACCGGTTAGGAAATGCTATACTTTTATTTGATTTTTGAAGTTTTTGTTACAGAAATATTATTTGAAAAAGCAGATGTACGTGACTGACATATTCCCTTGTCATCTTGGTAAGATCTTAATCATAATCCATTTTGTGTTCTCCTCTATCTATACTTGTAAACCATCTGAACAACCATGGCAAACTCATGTTGCTACAAAAACAGTCATCTTCCGACGTTTGAGCTCCATGATTCGAGCCACTCGCAGAGAACTGCGCATCCTTCTACTCAATAATATAAAAAGGGGAGATGCTGGGGTCTGTGCAGTAGGTGTGGATGACACAAAGGTGTGAAGAAAACAGCTCCCCTGTGTGGCAAGGCCTGGTGAAAATCTCTCTCACCACCCTAGAAGAGGGCCTCCTTAATGTGCCACAATGAGAACACTTGGGAGAAGACTTAAGGAGAGCCAATAACCAATGGCCTCTTCCCCCAGGGACAGGATAGCTCAATTGCTGATCTTACCCAGCTGCCATAGTTTATTTCCAGTTTAAAAGCCTTCAGAATGTCCCACTTGGTTTCTGATCATGGTAACAAAAGTACCATAGAGTTTTACCTTTTTGTGAATAATGCTGGGTAGGTAGGGATTCACTTAACTTGTGGAACAGATTGCTCTTTTTCAGAAAATTGGAATGCAACCGAGCACCCCCTGGCTGTGGTGATGTGCGTGCCCACCTATTTTTCCAGACCAGCGGCAGTTAAAGAAGACCTGTCAGTCCTCCTATGACCAGAGCACGACTTCGGGGTTACTGCTGCCGTTGTGACAGCAATAGCTACAGCTGCCGCTACTGACGCCATGGCCATTGTGGCCCTAGTGACTGCTGTATTGGCGACCATGACTAAGCAGCCCTCTGTGGTTCTTCAGACACAGGAGCAGTTTAACCAACATGTTTGGACTGGCTTGCTAATTATGAACTTATGAGTGAACTTGATCTAAGAACAGGTGGACATATTATCTGAGGAACTCTCAGTTTCCAACTTGCAGCTAATTTATGGAGAAGCTTTTAGGTTTATTTGTATGGGACTTGGAATGTTCTGTTTGATGATTTATACACTGACTGCTTGGGAAAGATTGTAACCATCTATGCCACCCGAGCTGAAGTTGTGACCCTTCAAGATTTTACCGATTGGATTTGGAATACCTTTTCCTATTTTAAAGAATGGGTTGGAGTAGGAATGTTTGCAATATTTTGCCTTGGAGGCATAGTCTTGGCTCTGTTCTTGGTCTGTAGGATTCGGCGAAGTGTCAGGCGGGACAAGGTCGCCATCGTTCGAGCCTTGGCAGCTATGGAGGCAGGCGCTTCCCCCCAGGTCTGGATCAGTTTGCTCAGAGGAGTATGATGAGACCCTACCTGATGCCCTTGCACTCGGAGGCTTTTGAGCCATTGCACCCGATAGGGATCAGTAGTCTCAAGTCCCTCAATTCTGGTTCTCACCTATGCGGTAGCCAGGGCTGGTAGTCAAAGACGGGCAACCTCTGACCCAGTCAGGTACCAACCTAAGACAGGAGTTAGGCCTTGTCATCTGCCTAAGCTTCCCATGATGGGTAAGGACCTGACGAGAGGTCGGATGACCTAAGACAGGCACAGTCACTGAGCCATACCTTTGCTGTATCATAGAAAAAATAAAAGGGGGAATTGCAGAGCGCAGTCAGTCGCCATTACAAGATGGCGACAGGCACAGAGTAAACAACTCTGCCCTGACGTAGCTTCCTGCCCCAGTTTGCCTGGCAACAGCAGCGACCTATCCCAATCTGACAAGTAAGCACTCACTGTCCTATCACGACCGGCCACTGAGCCACAGACACGCCTCTCATAGAGATGTATATAAGCCATCCGCTTTGCTCTCCCTGCGCCCCTCACCCCCATCTTGCCCTCAACCAAGCAGCGCTCCAATAAAGTGTGATCAGAGAAGAACTTCGGTGTCTGCGTTTTATTCCCTGCTGGCCAGGGGCGCGCAACAGAATTAGTTAAATCTTTCAATTCTACTGTTTTTCAAACTTTTAGAACTTTTCCAATATAATTTGTAAATTCAGAAACCTTCTTAGAAAAGCAATAATGCTTCTCATACAAGAATCTACTCCCAATGTAAATCATGAGCGTCGCGGAGGTAAGTAATGGCACATTCTTTATCCAGACACTTCCGCTTTATCTGATGCCTCCCCACCCCCAAGCACACACAGCCTGTGATGTTGGTTGCTAATGCTTTGAATTCTTCTGCAGTTCTTGCTCCTTTCTAACAGGAGTGTGAGCTCTTGCTAGGCAAGCACCTTGCATATTGCACATTAGTGAGCTGAGCAGAATGGTCAGAGCAAGCACCTTGTTGTCTTCAGTCAAGAACTTTTAAAGTACATAGACTGATTTAGACAGGAATGGAATGATGAATTGCCTGCACTTGACTGTATGACAGTTGTAAAACTCAAACCACCTCCTAAATCGTCAGTTATAAGAGGGACACATAAACAGAGGCAGACAGGTAGCAAAGAATTCAATTTCCAAGAGCTCCATGGCCTGGTGTTCATTAGACTCAGTCTAACTTATCTGTTGCCCTGGGCTTGACAACTTGGTTCTTTCTGATTTTCATGCATAAATGATATTTCCTGAATTCCCACTGCATGGTCCATCATTTGTCAGCTCCTAATGGGCTCTGTTCTGCTTAACTGTAGCTCATGGTGCAGCATGGGCTGCAGAATGCATTCAGTTGGTTTAATTTCTATAAATGCATGTAAGTAATTATCCAAGCAAGAAACACCAGAACCCAGTATGAGTGGCAACCACTTATTCATGGAACTCAGCATCTCCGCACATCAGGTTCTAGCCACACCTGAGCTGGAATACCAGCCTCGTTTCCTTTCATGAAGCCACGCACGGTGAATTTTGGGACTTTGGTGGTATCTTTATGAACTAAGTCAAAAATTGCCATGTCATGATATTATCTCTTCCTTTTGCTGTTAACTGCACAGACTGTTTTGTTCACCTCATCTGGGCTTCTTCAGTGACAAAGAACTTGTCTACACCATCTAATCTGTCATAATGCACTAAAAGCAATTTACACTGGCCAGCTGAACTTACCAAAGTTTTCAAAAAGCATGTATGACTGAAGACCAGGACGGAACCAACTGGATAGATCTACCAGGCGCATGATCAACATACCAGCTATGGTTCAGCTGGATGAATTTTAACAGGAGGAAGAATACCAGATATAAAGTGCATAGACTGAATAATGTAACATGTGCTCAGAATTTGCTAAGTTTTACATTTCTTTTTAAAAAAGATTTATTTTTTATTTTTATAACAAAATCAGATATACAGAGAGGAGGAGAGACAGAGAAGAAGACCTTCCGTACAATGATTCACTTCTCAAGTGACTGCAATGACCAGAGCCGAACTGATCCAAAGCCAAAAACCAGGAGCTTCTCCCAGGTCTCCCACATGGGTGCAGGGTCCGAAGGCTTTGGGCCATCCTCGATTGCTTTCCCAGGCCACGAGCAGAGAGCTGAATGGGAAGTGGAGCTGTTAGAATTAGAGCTGGTGCCCATATGGGATCGCAGTGCATTCAAGGTCAGGACCCTAGCCGCTAGGCCATCACGCAGAGCCCAAGTTTTACATTTCAAATTGAAATTTAGAAAGAAAATACACTACCTAAGATTTAATGGCCATGTCACAGTTCGAAAATAGGTCTTCAAAAGATGTATTAATTTATTTTGAAGTCCAAGTTGGATAGGATAGAAAGAAAGAGATGGAGAGGGAAAAAGAGTGAGATCTTTCATCTGTCTCTTCACTCTTGCAATGGCTGCCACAGCCAGGGATGAATCAGGATGGAGGCAGCTACTAGTGGGGATCCAAATATTTTGAGCCATTTCCACTTCTTTCCTTGGTCATCAGCAGGGAACTGGATCAGATGTGCAGCAGCCAGGATGAGAACCAGCGCCCCAACAGGATGCCAGGATCACAAGCAGCAGGATTATCAGTTGAACTAACAGCAAGTTGTCTCCCTCAGTTTGACCCAGCCTCAGCGATTGCAGGTGTATTCCTGGTGAATCAGTGGATGGAAGCTCTCTCTCTTCCCCATTAGCCCAAACTGCCTGTCATACAGGTGAAAATAGACACATTTTACAAAATAAAATATGGTGCTTATTTTAAAGGGACGCTTGTGAGCAGATAACTTCTTCTCTCCCAACCACTCTGCTGGAATGTTACATTAATCAAATAAACTTCTTTTTATAAAGCTATCAGATTTTTATATTATGTTAGACCTTTCTCTCTAAGAAAATCACTACTGATTTTTTTTTTTTTAATCTAAATGGACTAATGCTGCTAAGCCACTTATTTTTGTTACAGCACTCTGTTCTTGTTGGATGGTTATATTAAATGCTTGCTCTTAGATTCAGTACCTAAAGCTCATTCCAAATTCTTACTTTTATACAAAAAGAATTTGCAGCCCAGTAAGACAAAATAGTTTCTTTCATATTAACTAGAGAAAAAATGGCAGCTAGAATATGGAAATTCTTCTCTCAAACACTGTGGATTTAACCATTCAGAATGAGTTGGCATTTTTGGAATTTAATGATAAAAGCAAAAGATCACACATTGAACTTGGCTGGATCATACAAGGTAGGGAATATGTACTTGTGGATATCTACACAGAAATTTCAGTTTAACATGGAAGACTGACAACAGCTTCAAGACCTTCATTATACTATTTGTGTTGTAAGAAAGATCCTGGCCACTTATCCTCTGAGTCTTGACTGAATGTAAATAATGGTGTTCCGGTATGAGTGTACCATGTATGGGTGACAGACCGTGAGTAAGGCAACATGAACACAACCACAGCCAGGAGACATAAGGAATCAAATCCTCAAAGCCTCCTTGTCTTCCTCCCCTTGAAGGCATTCATTGCTCCTCTGTTGATCTGCTGATATTCACTGATCTGCTTCCCATGATTGTACACTTTTTTCTTTATTTCCTTTTTTAAAGATTTATTTATTTCTATTTGGAATGACAGATCAAAAAAGAGAAGGAGACACAGAGTGAAAAATCTTCTATTCACTGGTTCACTCCCCTAGTGGCTACAGCAGCCAGAACTCAGCAGATCTGTAGCCAGGAGCTACAGGTTCAGGGTCCCAAGGCTTTGAACCAGCCTATACTGCTTTCCAATGCCACAAGCATGGAGCTGGATGGGAAGTGGAGGAGCCAGGACACGAATCAGTGCCCATGTTGGATCCCTGAGTGTGTAAGGAAAGGACATAGCCACAGAGCAATCATAATAGGCCTATCATTTCATCTTTTCAAGAATATTCCAAACAGGGTCTCTCAGAAGGAATCTTTATAGTTCAGTTTATTTCATTCTGTATGATACATTTAATGTGTAATTCCAGACTGCCATGGAGCATAAGTCATCCCCCATTACTCCCAAACCATGTTCCAACATATGGGTTCATTATTTTATCCATTTAGCTATCAAAAGACAGTGTATTTCCAGTTTCTGTTGGCTCAAAAGAAATGTCTACAAATATTCAGGTGTGGATTTCTCCAGATCAAATTCATGCCTGGTTCCTTCCTTTACTTGAAGGGCAGATTTTACAGACAGTGAAGGAAAGATAGAAAAAGAGGTCTGTCGTCCACTGGTTCCCTCTCCAAATGGCTTCAATATTCAGATTGAAGCTGATCCAAAGTCGGGATAAAGGAACCTCTTTTGACTCTCTCGTGTGGGTGCAGCAGCCCAAGACTTTATTCTGTCCTCTGCGCTATGACAAATGTGTGTCCTCATTTGCTTTAATGTTTCCTGTGACCCTTAGCATACTAGCGAGACAGAAGCGAGTAATTGCAACATACTATATGGGCTCTATAATTAAAAAAAAAAAGTTAGTTATTTCTCTTCTTAAAAAAGTTTGGATTTCTGGGATTTAACTTTAAATGCATGTTTACATGCACAAGAAATTGTAAACTAAGATCTTGATGAGATATGTTCACACTCTTTACAAACTATGTATCTATTCACGTACTTATTTAAGAATCAGAGAGAGAATTGCAGTTTCCTGGTTCATACCTAAATGCATATCTCAATCTAGATTTCCCATGTGGCTATAGAAATTCAACCACATAAGCCTTCACCTTTTACCTTTCAAGGTGCACTTAAACAGGAAGCCAGAAATGCAAGCAGAGTTTGGACAATAATTCAGGCACTCTGACTCAGGTTCTGGTATCCTACCAGCATCTTAGCAACTACACAATTGCAGATCCCAGCCATTCTATTCCTATTAGAATGCTAAAAATAATAGTTGAATAAATTGTAAACACCAAATGATAGTAAGAATATAAAGGAAATATAACTGGCATGTGAAGGTGGTTGCAATTAAAACTGATCAAGAACATAAATATTTTTAAACATTGATGAAGAGACCTATAAATTGAGATGCATATTTGTGTATTAACTGAATAGTTTTATATATTAGATGTCAACTGTCCCAAACTGTTCTACAGAGTAAACTCAATTCTCAAAAGCCAAGAGGAATGCATGTACATGTAGACCAGTTCTAAGAAATTCAAACGAATTAGAATAGCTTCAGAACATTTTTTAAGATTTATTTATTTTTATTAGAAAGTTGGGTATACAAAGAGGAGAAAAGACAGAGAGGAAGATCTTCCATCCGTTGCTTCACTTCCCAAGCAGCTACAACAGCCGGAACTGATCCAATCTGAAGCGAGGAGCCCAGAGCCTCTTCTGGGTCTCCCATGTGGGTGCAGGGTCCCAAGGCTTTGGGCTGTCCTTGACTGCTTTCCCAGGCCATAAGTAGGGAGCTGGATGGGAAGCAAGGTGAGGACTTTAGACCACTAGGTTACTATGCTGGGCCAACTTCAAAACGTTCTTAGAAAATATAATAGCATTAGAGGAATACTACTCAATTTTAAAATTCATTTTTAAGCTGTAGCAATCCAGTTTGTTGATGTTAAAGAAATAAACACTTTGACAAATGGAATGATGTAGAAAATAAAGAAAATGAGAACATGGTAAAATCATTTTATGATAAATCTGCAAAAAAATGGAGAAATGTTGATAATTTTTTCAACATATGATTTTGGATGAATTGGACATTCATGCTAAAAAGTACTATTCCACTTATGGAGCAATTATGAACAATGTTTCAGCATCAAATTAGTTTCTTATGTTGTAAGTGCTAACCCAAGGAAACATGAGGGAGCTACCATTGTATAGTGAGTTTTGGTGAAAACTACTACTTGACATTCCATATCAGAGTGCTGATTTGAGTCCTAGCTGTTTTGATTCCAGTCCAGCTTCCTGCTAATGTGCCTAGGAAGACAGTGGAAGGTGGTCCAAGCACTGGGGCCCTTGCCACCCATCTGGGAAACTTACTGAAGTTCCTGGTGCCTTACCGCAGCTTGGCACAGAAATTATGACTGTTGTAGCCATTTGGGGAGAGACCCAGAGATGTATAATCTCTCTCTCTCTCTCTCTGTCTTTCTCAACAATCTGTGATTTTTAAATTTTACTCATTTCAATGATTAATTTTAGGAGCTTTCTTCTTTGGTTTTTAAAATGTTGACCATGGAATTTCTTTATGTAAATAATAATTTTGCCTTTGAAGGACAGCTACATATCTTCCTTTACTATTTGTACCTCATCCATTCTTGATTTCATCTTATTGTGTGGACATTGACCACGGTGCAATGTTAAATGGGACTAAGTGAACTTTTTTGTGTTTTTTTATTTTATAGAGATGATATCCATCTGTCAATTAAATATCAAATTAGCTATAGATATTTTGCTGATGGCATGCATTTTTAAACATTGATCTATTCAAATGCAATAATATTTCTTACTAAGGTATTTAGCAATACACATTGGTCAACCCAACTATTAAATAAACCTAAAACTTATTTGAAAGCTATGTGATATTAAACAAGAAAAATGTTAGACATAAAGAAGTGCTGTGTGTGTGTGTGTGTGTGTGTGTGTGTGTGTGTGTTGAGGGATGTATAGTTACATATAAATTAAATCACAGTTACTACATGATACATATATCCGTTGCATCCACCATTAGTGTATTTTAGTTGGTATTAATTGCTCAAACTATTTTTAAAGTCCACAGATACATATGCATGCTTTTCTAATCTCCAGTGTTATATTTCTTGGTGACAGTGCCTCTAAAGTCACAGGAATCATTGTGGAAGTATTGTTTTAAACCAACATAGCTAGTTTTACAAGAAGAGAAAATTTAGACACACAGAGATATTGCAGTTGGGGGTGCCTACAGAAGAACCCATGATAATGTAATGACAAGGAACCTAGTAGGTTAACTGAAAGAGGCCTCAGAAGAAGTCAACCCCCCGACCCCCGCAACGTGTTTCTCTCCAATAGTCGGCCTCTAAATGTCCAAGTCTTTTCCAAATCTTCACTCTGTGTGGCTGCACCATGGTCATTTGTCAGAATCTCTCTCTCTCTTTTATTTTAAAGTTTTTTTTTATTTTATTACAAAGTCAGATATATAGAGAGGAAGAGAGACAGAGAGGAAGATCTTCCGTCCGATGATTCACTCCCCAAGTGAGCTACAATGGCTGGTGCTTTGTCAATCCGAAGCCGGAAACCAGGAACTTCTTCCAGGTCTCCCACATGCTGCAGGGTCCCAAAGCTATGGGCCGTCCTTGACTGCTTTCCCAGGCCACAAGCAGGGAGCTGGATGGGAAGTGGAGCTGCCAGGATTAGAACCGGCGCCCATATGGGATCCCGGGGAGTTCAAGGTGAGGACTTTAGCTGCTAGGCTACGCCACCGGGCCCTCATTTGTCAGAATCTCTAGTACTACTGGCCATGCGGAAAACAGGCATATCATATTAGCCATGAAATGGGATTTCAGAAATGCCAAGGAAAATATGATGAATAAAATCTGGACAAGCATATAAATAACAGATAAAGCAGAGAACGTTTGTAATAAGAGCTGATCCTCTGAACCTTTAAGAGGAAAGGGTACCGATTACCATAAATAAGCACATTAAAATATTTACATGCTAGAAGTTATAAACAGATAGCATTGTATAAAAAATAAATGTTCAACTAGTACTTAAATTGCAAAAGTGATCATGAATTTGTCCTTTTCTCTTAATGCATACCCATAATTTAATGTGATTTGTCATATTTTTCAGAAGTAATCTGGCTGGTATGGTGGCTTTTCCTGACATGTACATAAAGAAGAATTCACCTTATGGATATTTTTGAGCTGCTATCCAAAGTAAGCCTGCAGTCTCGACTCACACTGTTTTGCAATCATCGAACTGGTTTATGCAGCATTACGGACTAAACTAACTCTAAAGAGAGACATTCACCTTTCTAGTGTCTAGACAAAAAACATCTGATGGATGCCATTTTAGAATTTCTAGTAGTTTTAGCTGAACAGTCTGAAGATTTCAGGCATAGTGATAGTTTCATATAATGAATAGTAACATAATTGCTCATTGAATTCAGTCCTCAGGATAGTACATATCTAAGAAACAGCAAGGGGTAGATTATAAACAACTTACAGAAAAAATAACTAATGGCCACAGACATTTATAAGAGAATACATAGGAGGGTTTGGCATGGTAGCCTAGCAGCTAAAGTCCTCACCTTGCACATGCCAGGGTCTCATATGCAAGCTGTTCCAGCTGCCATGCTTCCCATCCAGCTCCCTGCTTGTGGCCTGGGAAAGCAGTTGAGGACAGCGCAAAGCCTTGGAACCCTGCACCAGCATGAGACTCAGAAAAAGCTCCTGGCTCAGCTCTGGCTGTTGAAGCTATTTAAGGAGTGAACTGGTGGATGGAAAATCTTCCTTTCTATCTCTGTTCCTCTCCGTATATCTGATTTTCAAAAGAAAATGAAAGAGAGAGAGAAAATACCTGGAAGCAAATGTCCCCGGGACCACTACCTGAGACCAGCAGTGGGTAGATTTATCGGGTGTTCATGCTGTAATGGAATCTTTGAGGCATGCTGATTTACAAGAGAAAAGTCATTTTGGGGTCACAGTTCTGAAGCTGTAAGGTCTAGGTGTCTCATCCAGTGATGATCTTTCTGTTGAGAGGCCACAGGCAGCTGAAGCATCATACAAGAAGAGACTGATTAAAAGCACATCTCTGTATGCCTTTTCTCTCCCTCTTAAAAACTGCCAGGATTCAACCATAGAGGCTCCTCCTAATGCCCTCTCTAAACCTAATCAGGTTCCAAAAGCCTTCTCCTAAACATCAGTCAGAATTGCTGCTGAATTAGTACCTCATAACAGGGATTACCTTTCAATCCAGGAAGCATTGGAAGACACTCAAATTATATCCAAACTAGAATAGTAGGAGTTAAAAAACACCCATACATGTCTTGGATAATGAGCGAATAATTAAAGTGACAGGACTAGTGGAAAATTGCGATTTTTGTCACTCAGACAACAGACAATACACATACACCATCTATAGAAATGGGCAAGGGGACCTCTAGGATTGAATATCGAAAGTTTCATTTGGATGTTTTTAGAAGTTTAAGGACCAAGAGAGAGCAATGCTTTTATCCTTCAATCATAATTAGTTGAAAATACAGCAGCCCAGGATCTTGGCAGATCAAAATATAAAACTCTTATGTTCAGTTAGTCCAGCGGTTAAGACTCTCAAAGCAGGAGAAGTCTTAAAATAAACAGCAACCGGGCCCGGTGGCGTGGCCTAGCAGTTAAAGTCCTCACCTTAAACACACTGGGATCCCATATGGGCGCCGGTTCTAATCCCAGCAGCTCCACTTCCCATCCAGCTCCCTGCTTGTGGCCTGGGAAAGCAGTCAAGGATGGCCCAAAGCTTTGGGACCCTGCACCCATATGGCAGACCCGGAAGAGGTTCCTGGTTCCCGGCTTCGGATTGGCACAGCACTGGCCGTGAGGTCACTTGGGGAGTGAATCACCTGACGAAGATCTTCCTCTCTGTCTCTCCTCCTCTCTGTATATCTGACTTTGTAATAAAAATAAATAAATCTTCAAAAAAAAAAAAAACCGCAACCATGAATAAGAAGCTTTGTTGAAATTTTAGAAAGAATAATGGTGATACCCAGTAGATCACACTCATTGGAACAAACTGGATTGTGTGGTGTGTGGGGATGACGCCTCTATAATGAAGCAGAGAGAAGACCAAAAAGAAAGACCTGAGGGGCTGGTTGTCACCCATAGCAGTGGATCCTGATATTGCAGTTGATGTCCACAAACTCGTAAGAGATGTGCCAGCTTGGACTGGGGAGATTCTTTTTGCTGGTGAAGAGAACTGTAACCTCTGTTGCCTGTTAGCAGGTAAAAAGCTCAGGAAACTCACCAGGGTAGGGGGCTAATTCTCCTCTTGCAAATGCCATTGATTGATGTCCAGTCTGCTCCACATGCCATCTATCTCCATGTTTGTGGAATGAAAAGGCATTAGAAGATGATGGGCCAAAACCTTGAGACTCTGTGCTTATGGTAATGCATTATAAAACGTTAACAAAAAGAAAGAGAGAAAGAAAGAAAGAAAGAGAAAAAGAAAGAAAGAAAGAAAGAAAGAAAGAAAGAAAGAAAGAAAGAAAGAAAGGAAGAAAGAAAGAAAAAAGAAAGAAAAAAGAATTGAAAGAAAATACATATGATAGAAGGCATACACATTATGAAAATAATTTTTTTTAAGAAAACACACACAAAAATAATTGGGGCTGAAGTCTAACAACACTGATGATTGTAACTCAGCTGCTGAAGATTCTGTCAAGCTCCAAATCACAGTTTCATAGTAGGCACACAAACGGCTGACTGGGACAATCAAGAAGGTAACAACGCATGAACTTGGAGGTCCATAGTCAATTAACTGTGGTTCTCCATTAGACATGGTCATGGGAAGCACAAAAGTAGCACAGAGAAGCCAAGCCAATGCTAATTTCTGTATGTATCACATCACACACATGCAACATCTAATCTTTCAGTGTATTTTTCTTGATAGAATTCAGTGTCATAAAATAGGGTCACCATATTTTAAAAGAGGTCCCTTTAATTTATTATTTCTGTGTAAACCAGTGGATGGAAGGTCTTTCTCTGTGTAACTCCTCTCTGTAAATTTTCCCTAAAATCAAACAAACAATTACACCTTTTTTTAAAGATTTATTTATTTTTTATTACAAAGTCAGATATATAGAGAGGAGAAACAGAGAAGAAAATCTTCCATCTGATGATTCACCCCCAAGTGACCTCAATGACCGGTGCTGCGCCAATCCAAAGCCGGGAACCAGAAACCTCTTCCGGGTCTGCCATATGGGTGCAGGGTTCCAAAGCTTTGGACCGTCCTCAACTGCTTTCCTAGGCCACAAGCAGGGAGCTGGATGGGAAGTGGAGCTGCTAGGATTAGAACTGGTGCCCATATGGGATCCTGGGGTGTTCAAGGTGAGGACTTTAACTGGTAGGCCAAGCCACAGGGCCCAAAGAATTAAATTTTTTTTTTTTTTTTGAGAAAAGAAGACTAGTGAGTTTAATGACACAGCAGTAATTATCAAAAATGAAACAGAACCAAAGGAAACTTTGAAAATCTGAACAGGATTGTGTGAACTACAGGAAAATTTCAAGCCACTGGAGTTCTCAAGGAGAAGAGAGACAGATGGGTACATGAACAATATAAAAATCCTTCAGGTTCAACAAAACCCACAAGCACATAATTTTAATAAACTCAAAAAACCTCAAACACCCAAAAAGGAAGAACATGACACAAAGTCATTACATCGTCAATTTGTTCATCACTAGCAGTGAAAAGGAAATCTTTTTGTGTATGTGGGTAATACCATTTATTCATTAATTACATTGTATTATGTGACACAGTTTCATAGGTACTGGGATTCTCCCCACCCCTCCCCAAACCCTCCCACCATGGTGGAATCCTCCACCTTGTTGCATAACCAGGGCTCAAGTTCAGTTGGGATTCCCTCACTGCAAGCATATATCAAACATAGAGTCCAGCATCCTATTGTCCAGTCAAGTTCAAAGGCTTCTTAGGCAGACCCTCTCTGGTCTGAAGGCAGAGCCAGCAGAGTATCATCCCGATCAATTAAAAGCTCCAACATACCATCAGCAACAATCCAGGTACAATGAGGCTGGTGCAGAGTCCACTGATTGACATAGTCCATCATAGAGTCTCCCCTTGTCCAGTATTTCGCTGCCAACATATAGCTGAGGTAGTTCATTGATCTACTCCATCTTCCATCTTTTCTTGGTTAATGTTCTGATTCCTCCATTTTGATTGAGGGGATCCCCAAAGAAACTTTGAGGTGTTCCCAGACCAGGTCCCTATATGTACTAGTAAGCACAGTGCCCGCCACATTCCATCACCCCAATCAGCTGGTAGTTGTAACTGCTGGGTTGGTTCTATTCTCAGCCCCGACCTCCATCGTAACCAAATAAGTATTGCAGTCCATCCTGGCTCTGCCCATCACAAACTCGACCCTCACCTAAACCAGTGGGAAGTGTGCTGGTTAGGTGATGCGTTCCTAACCGGCACAGGCAGCCCCGCCTTGGCATTTTGTGTTGTGTACTGTTTTTATCACAACAGAACCTGGCCCGACCCCCACCCAGCTCCAGCGCTCAGACTTGCCAGCGGATGACGCAAACTGACTCAGTCTGGTCCGCCCCCAACCCGAACCAAATGTATGTCAGTGGGACACTTCCCATAACCTCTTCTGGGTTGTTTACCTCCATGCTTCCTGTGCTTATTTGTAGGGTCAGTGTCCTGTCAGATGAACTGTTCAGGTTCCTCCATCAGAACCCCTCCTGGTGTCAGGTTTCGCGCATACCAGCAGGTCCATGGGCCAGCACCGCTCATTCCATCTCTTGCCCCAGCAGGAGCGGTGGCCTTTCTTAACTGGTCTTCAACCCATTCTGGTTCCTGCTATTGGAAGTTTCAGCCCAGCCACGTCTTGTCCATACCCACATATAGCTCATATATGGCTCAGTTGAGGTTGAAACTTAGCCTAGTCCGTCACACATCTACCCTGGTCCTCCAGAACACCAAACTGTGCTGCGGTCTAACCTGGCCCAGTGCATCTTGCCCCAGTCCACACTTGTGCCAAGGGAGATTACAACTGTGACCCGACCAGAACTCAGCCCCCTTCCAGTTCCTGCGCCCCTTAGTGGGAAACTCCACCCAGCCAGGGCCTCCCCCCTAGCTCCCCAACCAGGCTAGTTCCCAGCAGTGTTAAGCATGCCAGTGGTTGCTCTGGGTCAACTCAGCACATCCCATAGCCTGTTGTGCCTCCTGCCTTATCTCCACCGGCCCTCCTAAGCCATTCATTGGGGTCAGAATTCCCACGGGGTTTGGCCCACACATCCCCGACACATTCTACCCCCGGGTATGGTTCTTGAATGCCAGTCAATGTCATGGTTCTGCCTACTGTTATCCCTCATCCTGTTAGGCAAGGGGGACATCCTGCTGGACAAGTCTGGATTTTGGCTCTTGAATGAACTGGTGTTCGATAATCTGCATTATAAAGTGATTACAGGTTCTTCAGAGGAAGATCTACTGCCATTGAGAATCTTTAGGGCTCATTCACGTCCCCAAAGCACTGTGGGTTCAGGATGGAGCTACCCAAAGCAGCATATCAAAGAATCAAAATTCCAGAACTTCCCAGCTGGGCGGCCAACAGGCGGAACCTGGCGCCAAATGGCGCATTGGCTACCCGGGAGCTGCTCACCACATGTATGCGGTAGCAGGCACGTGTGTTCCAGGATTGAGGCGTTGCCATCCTGAGGCCCCTGGCAGCAAGGTGGCTGCAGGAGGTTTAACTCCTCAGGCCCCAGTCCCACCCATCCTGGCTCCTCCCACCAGCTCCAGCTATAGAATATAAAGTTCAAAACAAAGAACTCCTGACACATAACTTCTCACTTGTCCTGTCCAGCAGGACAGTCAATGGGTCGCAGCCACCTAGGAGAGAATGAAGGGACAAGAGACACAAAGAATGGACAGCAAGACAGTAGGTCTGATCAAGCTGTCAGTTTATTGATTTCAACTGAGGGTTTTTATATTCTTCAGTAACTAAGGCTCAGGGAAAGAGAAACTGGGACACAAGCCATGGTCTCAAGACCGATTGTTCTTGAGCAGTCACCATATCAACAATAGTAACCAACATATCGACAATAGCGTAGGTAATCAGTGACAAGATGTTGGTAAGTACAGCATCAATCACATTCTGAAACAGTTGCTAGGAACAATTGAAGCTAAGCGTGTGATTAGTTTCATAACTTCTTTCCCAAGCATCTAGCCAACCGGGGGTTTCCACTGTCCCATAGGTCTATATTCAAAATGGCTTCAGTGTGGCTATAGTGCACAGCTCCTGACATCTCCCCCTTTTTTCTATATATCAATGAAAGTGGCAAAAAGAGAAAGGTTCGTGAAGCAAGATAAGCGCTGCCTGTCTTAGGTTCATTCTGAGGGACCCTCAGCTCTTACCTGTCTCTAGGCAGCCCTGCCAGTCATCCAGGGCTCCCTGTCTTAGGTTGGCAGGGTATCAGAAAGGTGCCCATCATTGGCTACACGCTTACTAGAAAAGGGGCCATATAACAATTCATAGCTGGAGCATGTATTCCCCGGCAACGCTGCCATAAATGACAGCCCTGTTGGGAAACACTGCTGCAACCGTAAACGGCCACATTATCTTAGACGAACCGGTTAGAAGACTGGAGCCACATGGCATGATGTGGGGGGTTATCACTTGGGGAGTCCCGCCCAGGGCATGCGAGGTCTCTGTCTAAGATTGATTGCCAGTCCTGTCAGGTCTTACCCATCTCTGGTTACCTATCAACACATCATGCTCAGCCAAACTTGAGTGCTAGGATTTCCCACAGCCAGTGCCATCATGGCTTGTCCAATGACAACTTGCTCCCAGGCTTGCTGTTTGCGCATGCAGTACAAGAAGAGCATGGCGAGTACTAGTGCAGCAACCATCGAGGTTTCTAAGGCCATCATCCTGCTCCATTCCTTGAACATGCAGGCTGCCAATTTAATGCCATTTAGAATTACTTCTCCTGACATGAGTGAAACTCAGTTCTCATTTACTTTAATTATACTGGTGGCTAACTGGTGAAATTTAGGAAGGTGCTAGACCATTGTCCCTGGAGGTATTGATTGATTTTTATCACTCTGGCCAAAACATTGTGGACTTTTACTGGAGTGACACATATATGATGGTATATTGGGGAGTAGCTGACTGGTGAAATTCAAAAAGACATACTTAACAATGTACAAGTATTGTTGAAAATACTAACATTCAAGAATCTCATAACACTAACATTGTTACATGTACACAAGACAGTTTTACCAGGAACCAGAGACCTTAACTGCCCATTATCCCATCTAGCTCCTACATTTCCAAACAGAGAAATGGACCCCAGCTGCTTTTAGAGAAAAGGGATGCCGTCATCTGTTCTTAACTACTTCCTGCTGAGAGGGGGGCGCCGTTGGGTAACAGCAGCTATAGGGGATCCATCTAGTGGTTCCTGATAGAAGGCAGAAGTCATCAGATGTTCGATGTACATTCTAGCACTTGAAAGGTTTCTCTTTCTTGAAGTCTAAATAACAAGACATAACATAGTTAACTTTCCCAGCCTAGCAGGTTGTGAGTTCGGTTAGCAGTTTGAACACTTGAGCTTCAGAACTTAGATGTAAAAGAATTGTTAGGTTTCAATCTTTGTCAGAGTAAACTTTAATTTAAAACTGTAGACTAGATTTACATCTGTCTAAATTAACTCCTTTAAGTCTCAAATTTTGGAATATATTCAATAAGCTCAATGGAACACATGAAACTTCTTTTGAACTGCATAAAATTGCTAACCTAGATCAATCAGAAGGCACAGTAACAATGTAAGGATTAGCATACAGCATCAGGATATAAGCCCATCACAGGACAGGTAAATGCAAGCTGACTTCTTAGAGCAAAAGAGTTAAATATTCAGACATAATAAAAAACTGAGATAATAAATCTTTATACTAAAATACAGCAAGGTGTACTATTAATTTTACTATGACTCTGAATATACAGTCCTGCATGGGAAGCCAGTGTACACAATGACTCTAGTGGATTTAACAAATTAGCACTCTTATGTGTGATGTCAGTTATCACCTGAGGCTCCAGACACGCAATGTTAAGCTGTGGAAGCCTCTTGAATCAACAACAACCCCATCAGACCTGGCAACACACAAAGTGGAAGTTCTCTCCTCCATTGAGAGAAGAGCACAACCATCCTCGGTGGTTGCTTCTTTGCATTGGGGCATGGACCACTGAGCTCCTTCATGAAGGGACACTCTTAGCAGCAGTGTCCTGGCATTCCACACCTGATATGCTTGCTCTCTTGCTGGCTCTCCTGTCAGATCAGAATGCCTTTTGGGTTGATTCTGAGGCCACTGAGTGCTTCTTAAAATTGACAGTCTATGAGTCTGCTGTAAGAGCTGTTTCCCATGTTGGAGCATTTTAACATTTTCTGGCATCTGAGTCATCATTAAGCACTTACATACATATAGCCATACATTTTTCATCTAGCCTATGGGGACTTGGGCTCCCATGGCCAATCTTGAAACTGTACGCTAGCGGTAAGTCCATTTAAAATCATGTAGAACTATTGAGCTGAATAGATCTTGTAGATCCTGAGAAAACAGTAACAGACATGACTCTCTAAGAGCTTAATTATGCATCTTTACATAATTTTTAAAAAGGATTTAGCTGAGCAATTCTCATTCATAAACATGCACATGTGTATCGGGTAACACATAAAACAAAACAGCTTTTGCAACAGCTACTTGAGAATTCTCTTAAGTGTGTTAAAGTTACCAATTCTTTAGAGTTATATTTTGCTCTTAGTAATCTGAATAAACCATACCTATAGTTTACAATTAAACTTTAGCTTTAATGGATGCAATAGGCTTGCTGGAATCCTAGAAAACAAAGTATCTATGTTTAGCTCTGTTACCACCTGTAGGATTTTCCACACTCTTGTATTTTTTAGACTTAGCCATCCTGGCTCCCCACTGGCAAGGTTCCCCACTGGCAAGGTTTCCCAATGTCTTTTCTGCAATCCCCTCTCACCCCCAAATTTTTTTTTTAGATTTAATTAATTATTTGTCTCACAATTAACTTCATTAGCAGAAAGATACAACCTTTGAAACACATTCTTCTGAGTTTGAGACTGTCAGGGGCCTATCTAGAAATTCCAGAACCAGAAGAGTTAAACCTATTAAATATGCCAAGAGTTCTTAAAGTATCTGATCAAAGATTCCTCATTATAATATCCATTCATTTAGTCAGACTGATTCAAACAGCAACACATCAAAAAAATTTTTTTATCACTTATAAATGATCACCCAAACATTTTAAAGTAAGTACATACCAGAAAATACCCTTAAACACAGTTCTTTTAAATCATGAGAATTTAACAAAGACAATATACAGAACACAAGGGATTATCTAACTGAAAGGCAAAATGTATATTTCCTTAGTCAGTCACCAAAAGGGAGATATAACCTTAAACATGGGAATTAGTGCATAAAATCATCTCTTAACTGTTTAAGAACTGTAACAAACTCAAAGGTTGGGACAAGAATAGAGCTTACTGAAGCTGGATAGACAATTGACAAAGCTACCCATTAAACAGAGACTACCTAAAGTTCAAAGTTTCAATTTTTTTTTCAATGCTTCAATTTCTTAACAGCTTTCAAAATTGAAGATATTTTTATTTTTAGGTATTTACTAGCATTGCTATGTATACACACTTCAAAAACTTTTTGAATACAGATATCAATTCTAACATCAGCATGTATTAGGTATTAATGTTAAAGACTTACACAATGTTGTAATAGTATCTTTAAAATTATAGCCAATTATATGTAAAGCTTACAAGATTCATTCCTCAACTTTTCTTAAGACATTTTCTTAATAAAAGGATACCAACTTCTAAGTACAATGGCTTTAAGCAATTTTCAATCATTTCTCATAATTCATGGAAACACATTTTAGCACAAATCCTCCTCAAAACTGGGAAAGAGAAGTTTTTTCAAACAGTCTTCTTCTAGCTGATTTGGAAATTTTTCCCTTTTAAAATGAAGGCAGATAAGAATCACCACAACAGGGACAAAGTCAAAGTCCCAAATTCTTCAAAGGGCAGACTCCAAGCATGTCCCTTCCTTGTTTTATGGCTGATAGGCCTGGAGCTTCCCCTAAACTTCTGTTTTATTGAAGTCAAGAGAGCTGAAAAAACTTAAATTTAGTTGTTGTCTTGAGAGACTACCTTGGAATTTACTGAAGTTAGTTAAAAGGTTTGGTTATCAATAAAATGAAAATTACTTAAAAGAAGATGTTAAAACACTATTTTTTACAAAGAATCAGACTTCAACTCCATTGTTTTAAAGGCAAACATTCAGAAAATATACACATTATGACCCATTTTACTATACATCTTTAAAGAATTCGTTGTTCTCCTGCAAGGCAAAATTTCACATATTTCCTTGTAAGTAAGAACACAAGTAATTTACAATCTGGATCAATTTCATGAGTAGGAAACATTTTGACCAATGAACATAAATGTTCTTCTATTTTAACAGCATATATGATGCAATAAATTTAGCATAATTTTGTAATATTGTGAGATTATAATCCAAATTATTTTAAATGACAAGTACATTATTTAAATTTTGTCTCAGCCTTTGAGAGTTCCAGGGATCCTACTGGAACCCCCAAAGTCATGAGACTTGGTTTAAAACTCTGAAGAATTTAGAGGTCTAAATGAGTCAAACAAAAAGTACCTTTAGCATTTAACTGAACATGTTGAATACTGTTAGACCTAATCAATGCCAGGACAACACTATAAGCTGAAGACCAAACAGCAAGAAAATTACACACGAATTTTTTTTTCAGTGGATGTGGGGAGTCCGGTCTGGCCAGGTCCTGTTAAATTTGTTAGATCTCTCTAAAATTATTTACCAGGAGAGAGAAAAAGGGTTAGTCATGGTCCGTCCCATCTTGTCTGTCAGTCAGTCACACACGCACCAATTCAGAACAAGAACAACAACTTAACAATTCAAGACAAAGACACAACTGGAGAAAGAATATTAAAACAAACTTTAGTTTTGTCCAGACAAACATAATAGAACACCAACAATATTGACAAAACAAACATAAGCACAAACACCAAACATGTTGGAACAGAGACATATAACTCTCAAACCTGTTGCAACTTCCAGACTCTTCTTCACAATACTTTAACCTGGAGAGATTTTGCAAAACAAGCACACATAGGTTCATCTCATGCTTTAAGTTAATTTAACAGTGGATTTGGAGCACTCTTTATCAGATTACTTTTGTTACGTCAAGCTACAGAACATATTTTTCTTTTCTTTTCTTTTTTTCTTTCTTTTTTTTTTTTTTTAATAAACTTTAAATGGCTTATCTTACCCTGTCTCTCTCAGCTAAGGGGTTGGGTAAAGAAGTGGGAGATGCATGCCTGAAAAGGACTCAAGAAGGGCAAAGGTAAAAGGTGTCTGAGTGTCATAATCTTTCACTGCTTGCTTAATATTTTTTTAGATCTTTAAACTGCAGAGGTTGATGTTTGGGGCGTGGTGTCCACCACCTCGTGCAGGGGTCTGAATAACAGGGCAGCGTATTATACTCTTCTTGGGGAGATTTGAAGCCTCACTCTTATGGAGTTCTATTACAGGCTCCTCTTCTAGTAACGAGACAGGGGCTGAAGGAGCTGCTGTTTCTGAAGCATAAGGTGGAGGTGGGTGAGAGTCGTCATGATTGACTATTAGTCTGAGAGCGTATAGTTTCTGGGGCAGATTGATCAAGGGGCTTGGCACTGGACTCTGCCTCAATATCTATAATGACAGAAGATGGTCGAGAACCGGGGGAAGGTGAGGGGATAGGTGTGGACAGCCGAGAGTGACTTTCTTTAAGAGATCATTCTCCCTCAAAAGCCAAAATCTGTAAATCTGGATGCTGAAACTCAATCTTTAGGATATCATAAATCAAAGTCCAATAATTAAAGGCAATAACAGGAATTTTCTCAGGCTCAAAAACCTCATAATAATCTTTAAAACAATCACCTACTCTACACCAAGTTTTCTCATCAGTAGAACCGTCCTGGGGATGCCAGGAACAAATCAGACCAACAAAATCCAAAAAGGTTTTGAGGTCTTTCTTTTTCACCCTAATTCCTCGTGTCTTGAATGAATCTATAAGACCTTGCAAGAATAGGTCATGTTATGATAATGCTTGTCCCATCTTACCTTGGATCCGTAAAATTTGCGCCGTGAATATTTCCCACGAGCTCGACTTCCGGCGGGTCAACCGTGAAACTGCTCAACCGGTGTTCCTTTTCGACACCACGAGAGGCCTCTCCATGAATGATGGCATGGCGTTCTCTCTGTCGGTGGTCTGCACACATCCACGTTGGGCGCCAATTTGTCCTGTCCAGTAGGACAGTCAACGGGGTCGCAGCCACCTAGGAGAGAATGAAGGGACAAGAGACACAAAGAATGGACAGCAAGACAGTAGGTCTGATCAAGCTGTCAGTTTATTGATTTCAACTGAGGGTTTTTATATTCTTCAGTAACTAAGGCTCAGGGAAAGAGAAACTGGGACGCAAGCCATGGTCTCAAGACCGATTGTTCTTGAGCAGTCACCATATCAACAATAGTAACCAACATATCGACAATAGCGTAGGTAATCAGTAACAAGATGTTGGTAAGTACAGCATCAATCACATTCTGAAACAGTTGCTAGGAACAATTGAAGCTAAGCGTGTGATTAGTTTCATAACTTCTTTCCCAAGCATCTAGCCAACTGGGGGTTTCCACTGTCCCATAGGTCTATATTCAAAATGGCTTCAGTGTGGCTATAGTGCACGGCTCCTGACACTCACTGTAATTAATTTGGTGTGTGGAGGCCAGGAGAAAGTAGGTTGTATATTATATCCCCATGTGCTATTTGATAGACCACATACATCAGAGTATATACTATTAAATAGATTGCTAAAAGAGTAGGGCTCTTACTGAAAAGTGTGTGTGTGTGTGTGTGTGTGTGTGTGTGATTCCTGAAAGAATTTGGTACTGCTTTCTGAATAAAAAATTCTTGATTCTCAATAATTTACCAAGTTCAGAACCTCAAGAAAATTGAGCAAACTGATCACGTAATATCTGTATGTGAATCCACATCAACAAACACCATTTGTGAACTGCAACAAATAGGAATGTCAAGCTTTAGTAAGCTATGCCCTTATAGGTGAATACATTACTCACTGGAGGTTCATTTTAAATTCTATTGGAATCCAGTGCAATTTATTAAATGCTGTTTTGAGAGCAGGTGCTAGCAATGTGGCATAGGCATTAAGCAAATCATTTAATATTTTGGTTCCAGTCCCAGATGTTCCAACGCAGCTTTCTATCAATGTGCTTAGGAAATCACACATCTTCCTCATTAAAAAAACAAACAAACAAAAGCAACACACACACACACACACACACACACACACACACATACACACTTTATGAAACAAAAAGAAAACGTAAAGCAGAAGCACAAATTGTCCACATTAACATGGTGCAGTCTTCCATGAAGAAGTAGATAATAGAGAAGGTTATAGACTTCTCAAACTGACTCAAGAAGAAACAGTTAATGTGAAGACTGCACAAGATGTAAAAGGATTTCATTACCAAAAACCTGAAAATGCCAGAAACAGGAGACCTCACTAGTGAATTCTACCAAAAATATAATGAACGAGTTATACTGTTTCCTCCTGAAAATGTTCTTAAAATAATAGAAGAGGGAAAAGTCATTTCTCGAGGTTATTGTTACACGGATATCGGAACAAACAAAAGCTTCACAAGATAGAATGGTTGACTAACATATAATTATAAACATCTTCAACAGAGTACAGAAAACTGCAACCAGAAAGAGCAAAGTACTGCACAATGACAATGCAATAACACCGTTTCATTTTCCCTTATCATCACAGGCCTAATGCATCATTATAATGTTCAACAAGTTAAAAGGTGAAAGGTTGTATTCTTTTTCAAAGAGTCGCTTAGTGATCTTCTGTCCTCTGGTTCACTCCCCAAGTGGCCACAATGAACCAAGCTGAGGCGCTCTGAAGCCTGGAGCTTCTTCTGGGTCTCCCACGTGGGTGCAGGGTCCCAGGGTTTGGAGCTGTCCTCTACTACTTACTCAGGCCAGAAGTAGGGAGCTGGAAGGGAAGAAGAGCAGTTGGGATATGAACAAGTGCCGATATGAGATCCTGGTGATGAAAAGCAAATATTTACCCACTGTGCCATGACAATTGGTACATTTTCTCCAATATACTGATTTTCTCCAATATACTGTTTTTCTCAAATATACTGACTCCTAGTTTCCATACATCTTCTTCTGGGAAAAAATGCATATGGGTTAAATCAGGTCAAATATTTTGCAGTTATTTAATGGATCTGTAGGTGTTCGTCCTGTAGTTTGTGCTACGAGTACTTAAAACAAATGTATGCTTTACAACTTCACTACTGAGTGTTCTACAGGTGATGAGGAATGTTTACTTTGCGCAGTGTTTTCCATGTCCTCACCTGTTAGTAGATCTGACTCTCCTATGTATACTGAGTGTGAGAATGTTAAATGGTTACCTGTATTTCTCTCAATGCTTTTGGTTTTTACTTCATCCCATTTGGATCTTTTTACTTCCTACCTGAGGGTTTACATTTATGTTGTCTTCCTCATGGTTTGTCCCTTTTCATTACTATAAAATATCTGTTTCTTACCTCTTACAATCTTGTTTACAATCTGTTTTGTAGAACATTATTTCAGAAAGCTCCACTTATATAGTTTTCTACCAAACAAAAATTTCAACTTTTTATTTTAATGAATTTGTATCAATGTGAGTTTTCTTTTGTAAGCACCATGCAGTTGAGTAACGGTTTATATTATTAAAGTCTCTTTTATTCATCGGTTTAATTAATAGGCAAATTATTTACTGATAATTTTAATTTTACTTATTTTTATATATTTGTTTTGCTTTCTTTCTAGCCTACTTTCCTTTACAAAAAAAGAAAAATAATTGCTAGGGGGACTGAAGGGTAGACTTTTTAAAAATTTATTTTATTTTGCACTGTAGCGTTTGGACTTCTTCCATCCCCTGAGGAAGCTCTGGTTGGGGGTGGGTGACCTCAGAGTACTCGGCCTCCGAGGGCATCCAATTCCCTGTGGCCTCCTTGGCAGTTGGGATATAGTCCTTGTTGCTCGTATTAATAGTTTGTGGTGAAGGTCTGGGAGCCTTCATGGTTGGGATCCAAGCTTCCTCCTTACCACCTGCTCCACTCTGGAGTGCTCCCCTGCTCCACGCACATGACCTCCTGTTAAGAGGTTGTCAGGATCGCACCCGATTCCCCCCTCATGCATTGGTATAGTAGTTTTATTGTTGTTTAGTGCCGCTTTGAGTCTGTTATCTATGAATTACCAGATTTGATCTTGATAGGCTATATTGTACTTTTTTAAACACTCTTTTTATGGTCCTGAAAGATTTCCCTGCACTCCCTCCCCATTACAGGTTAACATAGCATATTGAGGGTATAGTAGGTTTTACAGTTTTCCGATGTAGATCTTAAGTATTCTGACATTAATTGTTGGTTTATAGATTATATCGCATTATCTTATTGCATTGGATACAGGTTATAAGAGATTGCACTAATATTACAATATACCAGAAGCCCTGAGAGGTCTGCAGAAACAGAAGAACAATAAATGTCCTTCAGGACCAGGGAGGAGAGCTTTCTCTGGTCCGAGCCTGGCTCCACCTCTGGACCCCCCCCCCCTCGCAATGACCATCGGGATCGCTTCGTAAACCCTTCTCAGCAAGCAATCCTACAAACTAAAAAAAAAAAAAAAAAAAAAAAAAAAAAAAAAAAAAAACCTAAAATAAATAAACAACAGAAAGTAGAACTTGAAATCTGACAGGAAAGAGCTGGCATGGATTGGCTCATGCCTCGCTGGGTGGGTCACAAAGATTAGTTACTCCTCACCATGGTGTTGAGGATTTTCCTGCACACACCCCCCCCCCCCAAAAAAAATGTTCTGCACCTAAAATATCGACATATATCTTGTCAGAGTTACAAGCCAGTCTGGATTATCCTAAAATCTGCCAAGATCAGCAAAATTTTACTTCAACACAACAACTGGCTAAATACTAAGATGAAATGGACACGAAACAGCTGAATGGTGCCTAATGGCCATTTTAAGGTATAGAGCAGCCGGTCCTGTATATGAACTAAAATTGAAATGTCAATGAGCTAATCACAGGTTGTGGCTAGGACTTGTTTTCCTTTTTTTTTTTTTTTTTTTTTTTTTTTTTTTTTTTTTTTTTTAATACACTGGTTACTCAAAACCATGTCAACTCCATAACATTGCAAATTGCTGTTGATGTTATATTGGGACTCTTAATTGACTGTGATGATATTCTGCCAGCTCAAACTTCAGACCAGAAAAGGTCTCCCCAAGAAACTGTTCAACCCATCTGGACAATAAGTAGCTGGACTCTATGCTTGGTATATAACCCATCTGGACAATAAGTAGCTGGACTCTATGCTTGGTATATGTTTGCAATGAAAGAATCTTGATTGAATTTGAACTGTAATACTGCATCAAGGTGGAGGAATCCACCGGGGGAAGGGGAGGAGGAGGGATGGGGGATTCCCAGAGCCTATGAAACTGTAACATAATGCAAAATAATTAACAAAAAAAATTTAAAAAATTTATTTTATTACTTTGTGATACAGTTCCATAGGCACTGGGATTTCCCCCTGTGCCTTCTGCTGGTCTCTCCTCCCAACTGATTTTCCCTATGTTGCTACATTAGCATAGTCCCTCATAAACAGTAATAATTCTATCATTCTGCTATTTAAGAGTATCCTTACATTATAAACATGTACAATTGCAGAGTCCAGCATACTATTGTCAAAACACATTCAGTAGTTTCATTAAGAGTCGTGTTTCCTTTAGAAGTAGAGATGCATACTGCATTATAGTCTCACATCTGGATATGATTACAGAGTTACTATATATCTGCTTAATTGAAAAGCCATAAAACAGTCAACAACTGAATAAAAATAGAAAATTTACAACGACATGAAATTAAATAACATGGTACTGAAATACCAATGCGTTACTGAAGAAATGAAAAAGAAAATTAGAAACCTGTTGTAGTAACCATTGCTACTGTATATCACTGAAAAAATTAAGAAGGAAAAAAACTTTTTGGAAGGAACATAAAGGTAAAAATATCCAACCCCTGGCTTTTGTTTCAGTGCTGTTATTTCCTGTATAAAATATCGCTTAGATTTCTTGAACTCCTGAATATGCTTCTTGTTGTTGTTAAGAAGCTTTATAAGAAGTTTTTAAAATTATTTACTCCCCATTTACTTGATGTTATCCTCAGTTAAGTTTGAAGCTTATAAGGCCTTTTTGCTTCCTTTGCAGGGAAGGCATCAGTAATATTCATTGTGTCTTGTGTCTTCTTTTGCTCTTGGTCTTTGCTATTCTGGCTAGCAGAGTACTTCCTTAGGGCAAGTTTCTAAGCTCTTATGCCCACTGCTCTACTGGTAAATTTTACTGACTATGTTTGGAAATCAATTCATTTTCAGTCACTGTGCCATTCCCTTCGGTGCGCTTCAGATCTGGGTTCTTGTGTTGGGCTTCCACCAGTTTCCATTGGCCTAGCTCTTGGTTCACTACTTTCCACCTTTTGTGATCCAGTTCTGTGGCTGCACCATTGCCTGCATCGCTTTTCTCCCACTCCAAGTTTGAGCAGTGCCCAGACTAAAGGAGACAGTAACTGTCCTAAATCATTGGGTTGTCAGCAATGATGGTCTTGCTGGGACCCACTGGCTGTTATGTCTGAAAATAAGCCAAACCTATTTTGGGTGAAAACAGTGAAATGCCAACTCAGTAAAATATTTCCTGTGAGGTCAGTGCAATGTATTGAGCTAGAACTGAGTTCTCTCCTGGTGCAAGGCTTGTACAGGTTGCTATAGTTCCATCACGCCCCACAGCTTTTCTTCAGTACACACAATCACACCCAATGTCACGTTGATAGAGGCCTAGGCCTGTTGGCCATTAGGTCTGGAGGCCACCAGTATCTATTTTCAGTGGAACCCGTAGGATACCAAGTTGATAATTTTTCCCCTGTGGTACAGGGCAGTGCTTTGAGCCACACATGAGTTCTCTCCCAGCTTAGTGTATGTGGAGCTCACTTTTGTTCCTCCAGCCACATACTACCTTCCCAGCCTTTTCCTCAGTATGCAAAATGGCACCTGATGAGGCACTGGTAGATGTCTGGGCCTGCTGATTGTTAGGTCTGAAGATCAACTCCTCCTGTCTTGGGTGGAACATGTAGGATGACACAAGTTGGTACTATTTTTCATGTGGGAGAAGTCAAATGTGTCAAGCCAGAAATTTGCAGCTTTTTGTTGCCCCTACAGCCCCATAGCTTTTTCCTCATTACTGAAGATGGCACCTAACATGATACCAATGGGGGTCTAACACATGAAATCCACCTTGTTCCTGCACTTCCTGCTTGGCTTCTGCAATTCTACAACTCTCCTCATGGTCAATTCAAGCAAATCAGCAGGACAGACAGTTCTATGCCTGGGTTTACCTCCTGAGCTCCTGGTGAACTCCCATCCCCACCTGGCTGCTGGTGGAGCTCTGATCACCAATTGCCAACAACTGCTGGGGCATCTGGTCACTGTGACTCTGTGCTACTGTCTCTGCTGCTTCTCCGTGACCATGGGTCTCCAGGTATCCATCTGGTCTCACTCTGTCCTCTCCTATTTCCTGGGATCGTGGCTGAAGTGATTCACCCTGGGTAATGATTCTCCATTCGTTTAAATGTGTCCTTACCCTATTTCACCACCTTGTTTCTCACCTGATATGTAGCTTTGAAGTGGGAAAAAGCAAGAATACTCAGTACAAGCTGGCCATTGAATTAAAAACAATGAGTAATATTATAATTATTATTTTTATAGCTGGGTACAGATGATTAAGATATCATTTGAAGTGTCCATTTTATACCACACTTCCAGCATCCTAAGCCGTAAGTCCTGAATCTTGCCTTCACTCAGTTTCCAGCTCTTACCAATGTACACCTGGGGAGTAGCAGGTGATGGTTCAGGCCTCTTTGGACCTCTGCCAACAAGTGGACATGGAGCTTCTAGCTCCCACTTTTAGCCTGGCCCAGTCATAGCAGTTGCAGGCATTTGACACTAACTTGCTAATTAGGGGATGAAAAATGTCTTTCTCTTAAGTAAGCAAATTTAAGACTTATAAAAAGGAAGCATATGCATTATATATATATGTGTACATATATATGTGTGTATATATATATACATAAGAACAACCTCAGAGGAATAAAAGACGCCATTCATCACAGAAACCTGCTTGTGAATATTGAAATGAAGAGATGGGTCTGAAAACATATTTACAGAAATTGACAGTAATCTACCCATATTGTTAGCAGCATATTAATATGTATCTGATAAATGCCATGAGTTCCAGTGGATTTATCATAGTGAAATGTTATGTGACATGTAGTGTTACATGAGAGATAAAAATTTGGCTGCAAAAGGAGAAAAAAAAATGTTGGTTAGTAAAACTTCTGCTGGTCAGAAACAAGATCCTCCAGTGAAGATGGTAAAAAAGTGGGAATCTAAATTCATTCTCAAAAGAAAGGAAACTAAAGCCCATTATGTGAGAGCATCACATCCAGCGGAACTACCTTGCAAAAATTAAACTCAGTCATTTCAAGTTCAGTGAAAGTACAGTTACCTCAAACTTTGTGCCTTACAAAATGTACTGATTAACATTCATGAGGCTGATAGCAAGTAACAATAGCTGGGAACATCAATTTTCTCAAAAAAAAAGGAAGAACTCAGGTAAATATGAGAGTTAAGACTTGTATTTTTCTCTTTTTCCCTGAGTTTATTTTACAAAAATTCATGTTAAAGCACATGAATTGCAATATGTGTGTTGAGATATTTAAGTACTTTACCCACTCAGAAATGGCTGGAGCTAAGAAAATCCAAAATCAGGAGCCAGAGGTTTGTCTAGGTCTCCCACATGGTTGCAGTGTCCCAAGGTTCTGGGCCATCCTCTACTGCTTTCCCAGGCCACAAGCAGGGAGCTGGATGGGAAGTGCATTAGCTGGGACTGGGACTGGCACATAAATGGGATCTTAGCACTTGCAAGGTGAAGATTTAGTCATTGAACTATTGCAGCAGGCCCAAATTTCTCATTTTTTATTGTAATATCTGCATTTTGCTGTTTCTAGTATTTTCTGTAATTCTTTTTTTTTTAAAGATTTTTTATTATTATTGGAAAGCCGGATATACAGAGAGGAGGAGAGACAGAGAGGAAGATCTTCCATCCGATGTTTCACTCCCCAAGTGAGCCGCAACGGGCCGGTACGCGCCGCTCCGATGCCGGGATCAGGAACCTCTTCCGGGTCTCCCACGCGAGTGCAGGGTCCCAAAGCTTTGGGCCGTCCTCGACTGCTTTCCTAGGCCATAAGCAGGGAGCTGGATGGGAAGTGGAGCTGCCGGGATTAGAACTGGCGCCCATATGGGATCCCGGGGCTTTCAAGGCGAGGACTTTAGCCGCTAGGCCACACCGCCGGGCCCTATTTTCTGTAATTCTATAGGTCTTCTCTATTTAATAAAATATCACAACTCTCTTCAATTCTGCATTTCAGTTTGACCTTTTTATACTTTCCCTGTCTTCATCAAATACAATGTTTGTAGACACTTTAAAGTAGTGACTTATCACTCCATCATTATTTCAGTCTACCAATGGTATCTTAGGAAGAATTTCTTAATTTTGATTTTCTAATATTGCTGCTTCTCGTTTTTTTACCATAGTTTTTTTTTTCTGTTACATTTTTACTAAATGTCAAACACCCTGTTTTGGCCTTTGGCTAATTAGAGAAAAATAGAAAATTTCTCAAATTATATTTTAAGTTAATTAAAATATTTGGGATTATAATTAATTGGGATGGTGAATTTCGGTCAGTTTCTAAGGATGAGCCCTGTGGCCAACATAATGACGTAATAGGTACAGCTACTATCTGTAGCTCTAGCATCCCATATTGGTGGTGGGGTTGAGCCTTAGATGCTCCACTTTTGATGCAACACCCTGCCAATGTGCCTGCAAAGCAGCCAAGGATGGCCCAAGTGCTTGGGTCCTTGCACTGAAGTGGAAGACATGAAAGAAGCTCCTGGCATCAGACTGACCTAACTTCAAGTATTGTGGCCATTCAGGTAAATAATGAGCAGGTGGAATATCTCTATCTTTTATCTCTCTCTCTCTCTCTTTCTGTTTTTACCATCCTTTTGTAATTCTGACTTGCTTTTAAAAACTGTATGCATCTTTCTGAATACCTTACTTGGATATCCTGCTTGTAGTTTGTGACATTTTCCTTTTTAACTAGTAGGAACAATTGCTATTCTTTCTGCTGAGGTTATTTTATTCAGTCAGCTGGTACTCACCCCAGCCTCAGTTTTATACCCATATGCAGGCACTTATTAGAATTTGGCAGAGTAGTGACACTCACCACTTTAGAGAAAATTGAGATACCTACACAGATCAATCCAATCTGGTATTTTTTCCAAACTACTTGAACCATCCTGTTCTTGCTCAGATCCTGTCTCCTCAGCTTAGACCCGGGTCTAGGTTGTGTGTTTCAGGTCCTTTCATTCAGGAATGCATGATTCATTCCCATCACTGAACCAGGGAAATCGTGGGGTCTCCCATTTGTCTTTCTGCCTCTCAGATATTATTTCCACATAGCAAAAAACCTAGAAAGTTAGTGATTTATCGGTTGGGCCTGGATCAGTTGTTTCTTACATGGGTGTAAATTCACTTCATGTTTCTCCATCATGGGTGAAAATAGGAGTCCTTGAATTGCCCAATGATTGTCTTCCCTAGTACTTCACACAGTTTCTCATCACTGCTCCTCTGGGGTGTGACTGGTATTACTTGTGGACCAATTTCCAGCATCTACTAAGGGATTGCTGCTTCTGGTCCATCAGCCTTGCTAACTTAGTAGCTTGTATAATGCCTCTGATTTGTCTACTATAATTCTCTATTGAATGGTTGTTGGATGATTGTCATAATACTATTCGTTACCCCAAATTGTCTGTTTATGTTACTTCAGTTGTCTTTGTATGCTGCTCCAAGGATTTCAATGAACCAATCATAGCCTCTGTAATGAAGAAACACCTGCTCTACTAGGTGGAAAGCCAATGAAAAAGTAACAATTTGAGCGAGATCTCAGGAGTATGGCCATGATATTTGCAACATTTTATATTTCTCTAAGAGCAAAAGAACACCAGGCAATAAAATTGGCTTTATGATGTGAGGTTTAGGTCTCTTCCATCAAATGAAACAATGGAATTAGACGTTCATGGAATGTCAATTTTGATTAAAGAAACAGAAGGAGGAGGGATTTTGTGTGGAATTAGAAACAGCATGATCATTTAACATTGTTTACATAACATTTGTTTAATGTCTTGTCTTTAAATGTGGGCTTTTTGACCACCTCAACCATAGGATAATAATGTACAGCAAGAAACACAGTCATCTTTGTCTGACACCTAAAAAACATGAATGTTGGGCCCAGCACTGCATGTGCCATGATCCCACATAGGTGTCGGCAACTGTCCCAGCAGCTCCACTTCATATCCAGCTCCCTGTTTGGGGGCTGGGAAAGCAGTAGAGAATGACTGGAAAACTCAAGCTCCTACTCATGTGTGGGAGATGGAGAAGCTCCTAGCTATGACTTTGAATCGGCTAAGCTCCAGCTGTCATAGCCACTTGGGGAATGAACCAGTAGACAGAAGAGAGATCTGTCTTTCTGTCTCTCCTTTCTTTGTATATCTGCCTTTTCCAGGAAAAGTAAATACTTCTTTTAAAAAAACAAAGAAAGAAAGAAAGAAAGAAAGAAAGAAAGAAAGAAAGAAAGAAAGAAAGAAAGAAAGAAAAAGGAAAGAAGAAAGAAAAAAAAGAAAGGAAGGTAGGAAGGAAGGAAGGAAGGAGGAAGAAAGAAAGAAAGAAAGAAAGAAAGAAAGAAAGAAAGAAAGAAAGAAAGAAAGAAAGAAAACAAACTTTACTTCCTTTTCTCCTTGATTTTGTTCCCTTGCTTTAGCCTAAGTAGGATTCATGGACATGCCAAAAGAAGGAGCAGAGCTAATTTTTCATTCCTGACTCTCCAGTGGAGAAGCAGAAGTACACATTTTCAGAAGTTGTCCTTGAAATTTCCCATGGGTATGACAGCCAGAAGGTGTTTCTTTTTTAAGATTTAGTTTTTCGAGCTGGGACACCAGCGCGTATTCAGGTGTCAGCATTTTCAGCAGCAGCTTAACCCATGGCACCACAGTGCCGACACCCTAGCCTTTATTTTTGATAGTTCATAGTGAATTGCAGAAGTATCTGATGCTAATCAAGAGCATACGTTAAAAATTATAATTGAGAAGAAAGAGACTGGGAACATGGCGCTCAGAGCGATGGAGCTGCTGCGGAGATGGGAATGAGGCACCTCTGCTTCGCTGACAGCCGGCCACCAGAATCTACTGTGGCATTTCTACACAGGGATCTCTCTAGAAGGGACTGAATGCAGAGAACCACAGGACCCAGCCTCCAGCGTGCTAGAGCTCCAGTGACCAACCTCCTGGCCGACCAGGGACATGCCAGCCTTCAGAACCGCAGGCTCTAGTGATCCAGGCTCCAGAGATCCGTTTCCAGCACCAGCCAGACATCCAGTGGTAGCATCCACATGGACGTTGTGACCGCCAGCTGAGAGCCTGGGTCCCTGTGGGGAGCTAGGAAGGCTAGTGTGGTCTGGGACCTGACAATCTGATCTGGGTGATTGAGACCAGCTGCAGGCGGAGGGAGTCGGGGACTCAGGGCGCCATCTTGTGTGGAGAGACAGAACACGGAGTTGACAGAGCAACACACATGCCCCTTTCTGACTGTTCATACCGAACTGATCCAAGGGTGGAGGGGAGCACCGGCTCTGCTCCCTGCAGGGTCGGTGTGGCCCCTGGAACTGAAATCTAGCAGCTGCAGTTCTCCACCTGGAGCCATATAGGGTGGCAGGGCAGCAGGTGTGAACCCTAAGTGGAGATCCAGAGTGGGCGTGTTGCTGGTTAATTGCGCAGAGTTGAGCCCACAGCAACAGCCTTGCAGCCTGGGGGATCTGTGTAGTCCCTGGAGCTGATGGCGACAGCCCCCTGTTCTTTCTGGTGCCTCATACGGGCGCCATCTCGGACACTGAGGCAAGTGCTCCCAACACTGATAAACTGCAAGAGGAGGAGTGGCAAACTGCGCATGCGCTAATTCAGTAACTCTCAGATAACAGTGTCACAGGAGCAGACGCTCTTACACTGAAGGGAGGTCAGCTGAATCACCCAAGAACTGACCTGGGGACAAAAATACCTCCATCTTAGAGCACTGCACAGGCGCCACAGAAAAAAACAGCCTCTACAGGGCATGCTACCCAGTCCACCCAGGGTGGCCCCAGGAGGTACTTAGACTTGTTGGCCAGCAGGGGGCGACAAGCTCAGTGCTGCCTACAAAATCAGTGCCGCGGACAAAGCAATTCTTCAGGACAGCTGTGTTTCCCAAACCCAGGGCACTGATTGAACATTAAACTCAATTTATACACCTGTGGGTAACAGACCATAGAGATGTCGTCAAACAGATTGGCAACTACAAAAGCACTATGAATGTTACTGAAGTCTCTCCAACAAAGGAGCAAAAGCTTCGCCCATTCTCAGAGTTAACTGAGGAAGACATTGAGAAAATGGGAGACGAAGAACTCAGAAAACTCATTGCAAAGCTACTGGTCAACAATGAGAAGTACGGGCCCGGCGGCGTGGCCTAGCGGCTAAAGTCCTCGCCTTGAAAGCCCCAGGATCCCATATGGGCGCCGGTTCTAATCCCGGCAGCTCCACTTCCCATCCAGCTCCCTGCTTGTGGCCTGGGAAAGCAGTTGAGGACAGCCCAATGCATTGGGACACTGCACCCGCGTGGGAGACCTGGAAGAGGTTCCTGGTTCCCGGCATCGGAGCGGCGCGCACCGGCCCGTTGCGGCTCACTTGGGGAGTGAATCATCGGACGGAAGATCTTCCTCTCTGTCTCTCCTCTCTGTGTATATCTGGCTGTAATAAAAAAATGAATAAAATCTTAAAAAAAAAAACAATGAGAAGTACAAACAAGAGTTCAAAAAAGAAATAGCAGTAATACATCAAATTAAGGCTGATATATCAGAAATGAAGAACACAGTAGAGCAAATTAAAAATACAGTGGAGAGTCTCAAAAACAGAATGAATGGGGCGGAAGAAAGAATTCCAGAATTAGAAGATATTTCCTGCCACCATGAAGAAACAAACAGGGCCCGGCGGCGTGGCCTAGCGGCTAAAGTCCTCGCCTTGAAAGCCCCGGGATCCCATATGGGCGCTGGTTCTAATCCCGGCAGCTCCACTTCCCATCCAGCTCCCTGCTTGTGGCCTGGGAAAGCAGGAGAGGACGGCCCAAAGCTTTGGGACCCTGCACCCGCATGGGAGATCCGGAAGAGGTTCCTGATCCCGGCATCGGTTTGGTGCGTACCGGCCCGTTGCGGCTCACTTGGGGAGTGAAACATCGGATGGAAGATCCTCCTCTCTGTCTCTCCTCCTCTCTGTATATCCGGCTTTTCAGTAATAATAAAATCTTAAAAAAAAAAAAAAAGAAACAAACAAAAAGCTGGGAGCAGAGCTGGGTCAAGCTAAAAAAAAGTATCCAAGAATTAAAAGATATAATTAAAATGTCCAACATAAGAGTTATGGGTGTTCTAGAAGGTGCAGAAAGAGAAGCTGGGATTAGAGATGTATTCAATGAAATAATACAGGAAAACTTGCCTAAGCTGAGCAAAGAATTAGAAAATAATATACAGGAGGGCTACAGAATTCCCAACAGAGTTGAACAAAAATGAACTTCATAATGACACATGACAACCAAGCTCCCTTCAGTTGAACAAAAAGAAAAAATCCTTAAATGTACACGAGAAAAAAATCAAGTGTCATATAGGGGAACCCCAATTAAACTCACAGCTGACCTTTCAGAGGAAACACTACATGCCAGAAGAGACTGGGGTGACATATTCCAGATTCTAAAAGAGAAAAATTTTCAGCCCAGAATAACTTACCCTGCAAAGCTCTCCTTTATCTTTGAAAATGAAATAAAATTCTTCCACAATAAAGAAAAACTTCAAGATTCTGTCTCATCTAAACCTGCCCTACAAATGATACTCAAGGATGTTCCCATGAAAGAAAAAAGAAATAGCAACCATCAGAAATAAAGGCAAATGTGGAGAACATCCAACTAAAAGGTTAACAGAAGACCCAATCATAGAACAACACATCGCCAAAATGACAGGACCAAACTGCCCCTTATCTATAATAACGCTGAATGTAAATGGCTTAAACTCATCAGTCAAACGCCATAGATTGGAGGATTGGATCAAAAAACAAAACCCAACTATCTTACAGGAGATGCATCTCACCAACAAAGATCAGAAAAAAATTGAAAGTGAAAGAATGGAAAAAGATATTTCAAGCAAATGGTAAGGAAAGACGAGCAGGAGTAGCCATTCTTATATCAGATGACATAGACTTTGATGTGAAGAGCATCAAAAGAGATAAAGAAGGATACCACATAATGATCAAATGATGCCTCCAGCAAGAAGAGATCAGCATAATAAATGTTTATGCTCCAAATGCCAAAGCATCTAGTTACGTGAAACAAATATTAATGGGATTAAAGGGAGAAATAGACTCCAATACGATCATAGTGGGGGACCTTAATACCCCATTAACACAAATGGACAGATCAAAAACCAGAAACTCAGCAAAGAAACAATAGAACTCACCCAAACTCTAGAGCAAATGGACTTAGTTGACATCTATCGAACCTTTCATCCTACTGACAGAGAATACACTTTTTTTTCCATCAGTACATGGAACTTTCTCCAGAATTGATCATATTATAAGCCATAAAACAAGCCTTAGCAAATTTAAAAAGAGTGGAAATCATACCATGCATCTTCTCAGACCACCAAGGAGTGAAGCTTGAGACCAAGAATTCGAAACACCAAGGAAGACTTACAAACATATGGAGGCTGAATAATATGTTACTAAATGAGCAATGGGTTAGTGAGGAAATCAAAGGGGAAATTAAAAAATTGCTGGAAACAAATGAAGGCATCAACACAACTTATCAAAACTTATGCGACACAACCAAGGTGGTGCTGAGAGGAAAGTTCAGTTCAATCAATGCTTATGTCAAGAAACAAGAAAAGCACCAAGTAAATCAGCTAACCTTACAATTGAAGGAACTAGAAACACAACAACAAAGCAATCCCAAGATTAGTAGGAAAAAAGAAATCATCAAAATAAAGGAGGAAATAAACCAAATAGAGACCAAGAGGACTATACACAAGATCAATCAATCAAAGAGCTGGTTCTTTGAGAAAATCAACAAAATAGACTCCCCACTAGCTCGACTAATTAAAAAAAGGAGGGAGAAAATATACATCAATAGTATCAGAAATGAGAATGGAGATATAAAAACAGATACCTTAGAAATACACAGAATTATCAGGAACTATTACAAGCAACTATATGCAAACAAATCAGAAAACCTAGAGGAAATGGACAGATTTTTGAGCATATACAATCCACCAAAATTGAATCAAGAAGCAATTAACAATCTAAACAGCCCAACAACACGCACTGAGATTGAATCAACAATTAAAGCCCTCCCAACCAACAAAAGCCCGGGACCAGATGGCTTCACTGCTGAATTCTACCAAATGTTCCAAGAGAAACTTACCCCAATCTTACAGAAGCTTTTTCAAACAATAGAAAGAGAGGCAATTCTTCCAAACTCGTTCTATGAAGCTAATATCACCTTAATACCAAAGCCAGAGAGAGAAACAACAGAAAAAGAGAACTACAGACTGATATCCTTGATGAACATAGGCACAAAGATCTTCAATAAAATACTAGCCAACAGGCTCCAACAACACATCAGGCAGATCATTCACCCGGACCAGGTGGGATTCATCCCAGGCATGCAGGGATGGTTCAACATTCGCAAAACAATAAATGTGATCCATCACATCAACAAATTGACTCATAAAAACCATATGATCCTCTCAATAGATGCAGAGGAGGCATTTGATAAAATCCAACAACCCTTCATGTTAAAATCCCTAAACAAGATAGGCATAGAAGGAACATTCTACAACATAATCAAAGCAATTTACGACAAACCCAATGCCAGTGTCATTCTAAATGGGGAAAGATTGGAAGCCTTCCCGCTAAAATCTGGAACTAGACAGGGATGTCCACTCTCACTGCTACTCTTCAAAGTAGTTTTGGAAGTCCTTGCCAGAGCCATTAGACAAGAAAAAGCAATTAAAGGGATACAAATTGGAAATGAGGAATTGAAATTATCGCTATTCGCAAATGACATGATTCTCTACATAGGAGAACCAATCAAAAGACTATTGGAACTCATAAGAGACTTTGGCAGAGTAGCAGGATACAAAATTAATTAACACAAATCGATGGCACTAGTGTACACAAATAATTCCACTGCTGAGAAAGAAATTGTAAGTACAGTTCCTGTACAGCTAGAGAAACAATCAACAAAGTAAAAAGGCAACCCACAGAATGGGAGAAGATCTTCGCACACGACATAGGTGATAGAGGGCTAATATCCAGAATATACAAAGAGCTACAAAACAACCAAAATGTCAAAGCAAGCAACCCACTCAAGAAATGGGCACGGGAAATGGGCAGAGACTTCACAAAGGAACAAACCCAAATGGCAAATAAACATATGAAAAAATGCTCAAGTTCCCTGGCAATAAGGGAAATCCAAATTAAAACATCAATGAGGTACCACCTAACGCCAGTAAGACTGGCCCACATGAATAAAAGCACCAACGACACTTGTTGGCGAGGTTGCGGGGAAAAGGGAACCCTACTCCACTGCTGGTGGGGCTGCAGGCTGGTACAGCCTCTATGGAAATCAGTATGGAGAATATTCAAACAACTCAAATTCAACATACCGTATGATCCAGCAATTGCACTCCTAGGAATATATCCAGAACACTTGTTCTATGAGAAACCAACATGCACTCCTATGTTCATAGCAGCACAATCAGTAATTGCAAAAACATGGAAACAACCAAAATGCCCATCAACAGAGGATTGGATAAGAAAGCTATGGTTCATCTACTCCATGGAATACTACTCAGCTATTAAAAAAAAACAAAATGCAGTTCTTTGTGGCCAAATGGGCCAAACTGGAAACCATAATGCTAAGGGAAATGAGCCAATCCCAAAAGGTTAAATACCACATGTTTGCCTTAATTTAAGATGATATGATGTTATGTATAACATGTTATGTTTTGAATGTTATATGTTGTGTATAAACTAAAATTGAAGTATAGGTGAGGTGGTCACAGAAGGTGGCTGGGAACCCGCATTTACTTTTAACATATTGGTTACTCATTACTATGTCAATTAATTCCATAATGATGTAAATTTTTGCTGATGGTATGTTGGAGCTTTCAATTGACTGGGATGATACTCTGCTGGCTCTGTCATCAGACCAGAGAGGGTATACCTAAGAAGCCGTTGAACTTGACGGGACAATAAGATGCTGGACTCTATGTTTGGTATACGCTTGCAATGGGGAAATCTCAACTGAACTTGAGCTGTGGTTATGCAGCAAGGTGGAGGAATCCACCATGGTGGGAGGGTTTGGGGAAGGGTGGGGAGAACCCAAGTATCTATGTAACTGTGTCACATAATACAATGTAATTACTGAAGTTAAATAATAAATAATTAAAAAAAAATTAAAAAAAAAAAAATAAATAAAAAATAAAATAGAGGAAAGGAATCTTAAATACCTAGGAATCAAGTTAACTAAAGATGTGAAAGACCTCTATGATGAAAACTATAAATCATTTAAAAAAGAAATAGAAGAAGACCTTGAAAAATGGAGGACCTTACCATGTTCTTCGGTTGGCAGGACCAACATTATCAAAATGGCCATATTACCAAAAGCAATATACAGATTCAACGCAATCCCAATCAAAATCCCAGCAAAATTGTTCTCAGAAATAGAAAAGATGATACAGAAGTTCATCTGGAATCACAAAAGACCATGAATAGCTAAAGCTGTCTTGAAAAATAGAAATCAAACTGGAGGAATCATAATTCCAGACCTCAAGACATACTATAGAGCAGTGGTTATCAAAACAGTCTGGCATTGGTACAGAAACAGAGAAGACCAGTGGAACAGAATAGAAACACCAGAAGGGAATCCACACATGCATAGTCAACTAATTTTTGACAAGAAAACTGAAAACAATCCAGGTAAAAAACCTGGTCTATTCAATAAATGCTGTTGGGACAACTGGATAGCAGCTTGCAGAATTAAGAAGCAAGACCTGCACCTGTTGCACTATATAAAAAATCAGCTCTAAACTGGCCCAAGGACCTAAACCTACACCCAGAAACCATCAAACTATTAAAGGAAAACATAGGAAACACACTCTAAGATATAGGAACAGGGAAAGACTTCTTAGAAAAGACGGCTAAAGCAACGGCAATCAAATCCAAAATGAACAAATGGGACTACATCAAACTAAAAGTTTCTGTAAAGCAAAGGAAACAGTTAACAAAGTGAAGAAGCAACCAACAGAATGGGAGAAAAATTTTGTATTCTACACAAGTGATAGGGGACTAATATCTAGGATGCACAAAGAGCTTCAGAAACCCAGGGACAGTGAAAAACCAACCGTGTAGCAAAATGGGCAAAGGAAATGAACAGACATTTCTCAAAAGAACAGATTCAAATGCCTAGCAGACATATGAAAAGATGCTCAGGCTCTCTAGCCATCAGAAAGATACAAATGAAAACCACCTTGAGGTACCACCTAACTCCTGTGAGACTGGCCTACATTCAGAACTCGAAAAACAACACATGCTGGCATGGATGTGGGGAGAAAGGCACCCTCCTTCACTGCTGGTGGGAGTGTAGGCTAGTATAATCATTGTGGAAATCCATATGGAGAGTGCTTGGAAAATTGCAAATAAACCTGCCATATGACCCAGCAATCCCACTCTTAGGCATATACCCAACAGAAGTGAAATTTGCATATGAGAATGGGATCTGTAATCCCATATTTACAGCAGCACAATCTACAATAGCAATGCCATGGAAACAAACCAGATGTGCATCCAAGGAAGAGTGGTTAAAGAAACTGTGGTACATCTACTCAATATTATTCAGCTATTAAGAAGAATGATATTATTCTATTTAAAACCAGGTGGTCCCAACTAGAAACCATTATGCTCAGTGAAATGAATCAATCACAAAAGAACAAATACCATATATTCTCTCTCATATAAGGAAGCCAACATGGAAAGGGTAACTCCAACAGTCCAATCTATACTGTTTTTTGAGTGTCTGTTTGCTCTTTTGGCTGTATCTCATATGTTTTGATGTTTTTTTTTATTAAATTTATTCATTGATTACATTGTGTTGTAATTTCATAGGAACTGGGATTCTCCCCCCATTTCCCCACACCCTCCCCCCATGGTGGGTTCCACCACCCTGTTGCATAACCATAGTTCAAGTTCAGTTGAGATTCCCTCTTAGCAAGCATATGCCAAGCATAGAGTCCAGCATCTTATAGTCCAGTCAAGTCCAAATACTTATTGGGGAGACCCTCTCTCATCTGAGGGCAGAGCCAGCAGAGTATCATCCCGATCAAATAAAAGCACTAACATATTATCAGCAACAATTAACATCGGTATGGAATTAATCAACATAGTATTGAGCAGCCAACATGTTAAAAATAAATGCGATTTCTTAACCACATTCTGTGACCACCCCATTCACATTTCCATTTTAGTTTATATACTACATATGACATAGCATCCATAACATAACATGTTATGCCTAACATCATATCTTCTTAAATTGAGGTGAACATGTGGTATTTAACCTTTTGGGATTGGCCCATTTCCCTTAGCATTATGGTTTCCAGTTTGGCCCATTTGGCCACAAAGAACTGCATTTTGTTTTTTTTAATAGCTGAGTAGTATTCCATGGAGTAGATGAACCATAGCTTTCTTATCCAATCCTCTGTTAATGGATTCTCATATGTTTTGATGTTTTGATGTTTTATATCAGTTTGCTTGCTTCCAAATAATCTCTTTTCTCTAATAGAATTCATCAAGTGTCCATGAAATATACGATGGCATCGTAGTTCCTAAGAGACTTCTGTGTTTCCTTTTAGTTAAGCATGTGTTGCTTACACAGTGGCACATTATTTTATCAGGGTTCTACAATTTGTTGTTAATGTTGTTGTTGTTGTTGTTGTTGTTATTGCTGTGATCGATGTGGCTGTTATGAAATGATGTCAATCCAGAAAATAGTAAAAAAAAAAAAAACTAATTTTCTTTGATGGTTTAATCATATCATGTCCCGTTAATAGGAGTATTTTCTTTTTTAAAAATGGTGTGTTCAAATTGTATGAAAGGCCCTTTCTTTGATGATGATGGTCATGGTTTTTATTTGCCAATTTGTTATGATAATATTTTTGTTGATTAGATAGGTATTAGAAGATGAACTAACCTTCCATTAATAGATATAAAATATATTGTCTTGAAGTATTATCATTTTAAGCTTTGCCAGGCAAGATTAAACAACATTTTGTCAAGAATCTTTCTATCTTTATTTATGTGTTAAGCTGCTTTATAATTTTACTTTGTCTGTTGCTTCTATCATTTTTGGTATTTGAGGTATAATAATAAAATATGTTAAATTAAAAAAAATTAATTGAGAAGAAAGAGAGAGCAAGCTCTCATCCACTGGTTCATTTCCCAAATGCCCAAAATATTCAGTGCTGGGACTCTGCCAAAGCAGGGAGACAGGGATTGCCCCAGGTCTGCCAGGTGGATGACAGGAACTCACTTGCTGAGCTGTTGCCTCTGCCTTCCCGGGTTTGTATTAGCAGAAAGTGAAGCAGGAGGCAGAGCCAGTCTTGACCTCGGGCTGTGTGTGCCAGCCTGCATCTATAGACTGCCAAGCCAAAGGCTCTTCGGAAGAGAATTTTGCGAGCGATAAGGTCAACTTAATTTTTGAACAATATCTGGTCAGAAAGCAGAACAAATCAAGTAAATAATTTGGCAGTTACCTAAAAGAACAGAAGGTATTGGGGGAACATTAAGCATAATTTTACAAGGAACAAATCTTGGTAAACCAATTTTATTTTCAACTTTGATAATGTGATAGACCATATGGATGAAAGGGAGGAACTTTGTTATACTTAAAATTATATAATATAGCTGGACTTCACTGAGATTTCTGATAATCACCAAAAAAAAAAAATCCATGTCTTTTGCCACCCCCCAACTGTTAACACAGCTGCTGAGAAGGTACTGAGAAACAGAGGTGCGGGGATGGCGGGGAGTAACCTGCCAGCAGTCACAGAATGTGGAAGGGCGGGGCTGGCATTTACGGAGCTTCTTTTATACAGAGCTCCTGATTCTCACAGGAGATACGACTTTGATTTATAGTTGTATAAAGCTCGAGGAGATATGGGCTAATGTAACTGTCATGTGGCTAATCTGAGGTCCAGATCTCTCCCACAGGTTTCCGTTGACCCTGAGCAAATTACTTAGAGTTTCTCCTTCTGTAATAAGGGAGTGGTGGTTCTTCCTTGTCTGTACGAAGAGCACATGAAGTAGTGGACGTCGGAATTCCTGGGAAAAGAAAGGCTTGGTCAGCATACGATGTCTGGCCTCCAGGAGTGCTCAGCTGCTGTGAAGTGTATGTTACGTGTGCACGAGGTAGGGTGGTGCAGGGCTGAGGAACGGAGATTTCAGAACTCCGTTGTTTGAGTGCAAACCCTGACCTTTTTACTTTATACCTGGCTAACCTTGGGAAGGTTTCTTAGCCTCTTGTACTTGACCATAAAATTTGAATGGTACATGTAGGGACCACCCAGAATTCTTGCACCTGAAAAGTATTAGAACAGCATGAGGCATCTAGTAAATGTGCAATTTGGTTTAAATATATATATTTTACTTATACATATGAATGTAATTATATATATATAATTATACATATATATACATACATATATATAATTATATATATATATATATATATATATATATATATATATATATATATATATATATATATATAAATTCGAGAGGCTGAGAGAGACAGAGAAGGCTCTCATCTGCTGCTTCACTCCTTCCATGCAGCACGCAGCCCGGGGCTGGGAGCTGAGCTGAGCTGAGCCTACATCTCCCACCTAGGCGCGGGAGCTCCGTTAACTGAGCCCCACCACAGCTAGCCGCCTCCTGCGGACTCCATTAGCAGGAAGCCCGAGTCAGGAGCAGAAGAAAGGTTTTGAGTTGGGCATTCCGAGACAGAGTGTAGGTGTTTTAATTGCTCGGCCAAATGTCTACCCACCTCTTGCTTTTAATATTTTTTTTTCAGTCACTTGATTAAAGAATATGCAAGCTAGAAATATGTTTCATAGCTTAAAAATTGAAATCTTGTTTCCCTGAAATAAACATGGAGCGGTTTCTGTTGGGAATGAGTAATGTACAGAGGCCCGAGATGGGGTCGGGTAATCCTGAGAACAGTCCTCTGAGCTACCACTCACTGGGCCGATACTTGGCATAGTCTTGAGCATTCCAGAACTGTCTCCTTGGGAACAGGCTCTTGGCACAGCACAGCAGGGCGCCTGGTGCTGGTCCCCAGCTCTCACTCCAGACTCCCGCTTCCCGCCGACGCAGACACTAGGAGGCGGCAGTGAGGGATCCAGGTGGTTGGACCCTTGACACTAGCATGGGAGAACTACATTGCAGGCCCAGCTCCTGGCTTTGAACTCAGGCCAGCTCTGCCATCATGAGCATGTGGGGAGTGGACCCATGGATCAGAGCTCTGGGTCTCAAGTAATTTTTTAAATATGTAAAAAATTAAATATACATATATAACCTTGGTATGGCTGCGCAGTATGAGTGTACTTAATACCAGAGAACTATATGCTTAAAAATGACTAAAGTGGCAAATGTAGCATTGTGTACCACACTTTATATCCTAATTTGTTCTCTCAAAAAGCCTGTGAAATAAATATTACCAACATTTTAAAATGAAGAAACAGACTTCCTCAGAGAAGTTCAGATTAGCTGCCCAGCATTACCCGGCTAGTGTGCTACCCAGCAAGGGCTTGAGCCTGGCTCTGGACGTTTCTGCAGCTGTGTCCCAAGAGGGTGTTGTGCTGTTCTGACAACCCCCGTGGATCCCTAGACTCTGCTATGGACAGTCAGGAAATACTAGCCTTCTGAAACTATGCGACAGCTGTTTAGATGTCAAACTCCATAACTTGTTTGTCCTTATGCAGTTGTCTTTTCCTGGAAACATGTAGGAGCATGTTTGGATTAAAAAGGATAAATAAATATACAAGTCCTAGAAATAATATAGTGTTTTATATTCCTGTGTCATTTTCCCTTTTGAGATCAATTAGTAGGTTTTTCTTTTTTTCTTAACTTTGGTAATAAAGTATGTATCTCAGTGCTTACTACTGTCCTTAAAGTGAATATTCCAACTATTTCATTTTATCTGTAAGCATTTTGTTCTTCACTAGACTTTTTCATTAGCATTTTCTTCATTTTCCTCATGAATAAAAGGTGAACTGTCTGCAGGCAAAAAAAAGAAAACCAAGATTTAGTTTTTCATTTTTATTGGAAAGTCGGGTATACAGAGAGGAGACAGAGAGCAAGATCTTCTGTCCATTGATTCACTCCCCAAGTGGCTGCAACTGCCAGTGCTGTGCTGATCCGAAGCCAGGAGCCCAGAGCCTCTTCCAGGTTTCCCACGCAGGTTCAGGGTCCCATGACTTTGGGCCATCCTCAACTGCTTTCTCAGGCCACACGCAGGGAGCTGGATGGGAAGCAGGGTTGCAGGGATGAAAACCAGCGCCCTTATGGGATCCCGTCGCGTGCAAGGTGAGGAGTTTAGCTGCTAGACTACCATACCAGGCCCCAGAAGGTGTCTTAACAGGCAGCTGAAGCTATGTGGGGCAGTAGCAAGTCTCCAAATCATGAGACATTAGTAGTTCTTTCTTATGCATGGATTTTATTTTCCTGGCTATGTTGCAGAGAAGTGTCATTATATACAGATATATACTAAATCTGAAATTATTTGTTATTATTTGAAAGATTAGGTTCTCATTATGAAGAAGATTTTAAGGCCAAAACTCCTGGAAGAGGTAATCTTTTTATATAGTTATGTATTGCAAAGAAGCAGAATTATGCCCGTGAGCAACTTTTCTATCTGAAGTGAATGCTGATTTTGAAATCAGGTATGACGATTTGATACAGAAGGATGAAAATATAATACTTCTCACTGAGTATTTAACAGATGAAGCTTTCCCTTCAACTAGACTTTCTGGCATGTCAGAGTGGGGTGTGTGTGTGTGTGTGTGTGTGTGTGTGTGTGTGTGTCTTGTGAGGGTGATGAGGTTTATTTTCTTTGTACATTGACTGAAAATACATGGACAATTGGTTTGAGTTCATCAGTAGAATTAATTATTTGCTGCAGCAGCACAAATTGCCAGTATGACCAGAATGAATCCTTGATTATTTAGCTAGGAGTACCGAAGTAATTATTTTTTTTTTAGATAAAGACATTTTTCTATGTTAATGGCGAGTTTTACGTGTAAGGATGCTTCTCAAATATGTCTCTCCAATTTTTAACAGCTTATGAAGTAGGTAAGCATGTGTATACATGTGTTCTCACAGATAAACTGAGAAGTGAAGACTTGCTGCAGTGTGCACCTCTCCCCTAGATGAAAGAAGGACTGCCAAGAAAACTGTTACATGCATTTTGACAGCAGAATATTAGATTCTTCTACCATTCACGATGACTAAAATGCAATGATACACTTAAGTAGCAGCAGAAGGAGTTAAGACTGTTAGTACATGATTAGACAATTACAATAATATTGGGAAAAATATTGGGATGGATTAGGGAAGTGGGAGAAGGAATCCCTGTGCCTATGGAAAATATAATAGATAGATAAGTAAATAAGTAAATAAATAAATAAATAAATAAATAAGAGCATATATTTATAAAATCCAATATATATATAAAATTATTTTTAAAATTTTTACCTTCTTTATCTCATTCAGATTGTCTTAAATAAGCCTATACCGTAAAACACAGGTAACATGGGATAATTGATCAGGTTGTCCCTGGAACTGGAACAAGCCAATGTCCATCTTCTCATGAACAGTCTGTAGCTTGACCGTGGAAATAGAGTCGTGGAAGCAATCAACAAGGCCTAAGCATCTAATTATCCACCAGTACATGCAAAGAACCCACAACATAATCCCAACCAAATATAACACAAGAAAATACTGGATAGAAGAGCAATAAATTAAATTTCCAGAATGACCACATAGCACCACAAAGCAAATACAAGATTCTGTTCAAACTGAAAAAGAGACTAGGAAGTAACTACCTTAAAAACAAAAGAAGCAAATGTGGATGAGTATGTCATATCTGTAAACATTCTTTAAGACAACATAAAAAAAATGAAGAACTTGATGTACTGATTGAAAGGAGAATATGAAGAGAGGTTAAAGAATGATTGTAACTTATCTGCCACAGTTTCTGCCAAGCTCCTGATCAAAGTTGACAGCAGGCACCTGAATGAGTGGGACCAACAGTAAGGTGACAACACACGAAGTTGGGAGAGCCAGGACCAACTTCAAGGGTATAGATGCTCTGAAGCTGAACTCATACCTCACTCTTGGTTCACTCTCCAAACCCCATATGATTTTCCTGGAGCCAAAACAATTCTAATTGGCTGTATATTCTTTGCAACATAGGCCTCCATGGCCATATGAGCCATCCAATCAGGAGCTGCTTGGTCACAATAGCCCAGAATCCTGCAGCCTCAGAATTCTGCAAGAGCCATGGTGACAGACAGACTCCTCTGACTGGTGCAGAAAGGTGGTGAGTGGCCCAAGCTCTGCTCTGGCCTTTTATCCCACAGGCCCAGGCAGGGAGGCTGTTTAGAAGATGGATCATCAATGTAAGAGGCTGGGCATCCCTTGAGTGTGGAGTGTAGCAGGTCAGAATCAGCTAAAAATGTAATGAACCCTAGGACTATTAAAGCTCTTATTAATGCTAGAATATCTCCAAATAGCCAAATTAAACACAGTTCTCCATTAGAGATGGTGTTTATAATTATATTTATAATGTAGAATAGCCAAATGAAACTAATATCAGTATGACTCACATCATGCATATTTAATATGTAAATCTCTCAATCATTTTTGCTTAATAGCATGCCGTGTCATTAAATAAGGTCAACACATTATAAAATAGGCAACCTTCTTTTATTCTTCCTATTTAACTATTTTTTATCCTCTACCATATATTCAAATCCATCTAGTCCATTTATTTTAATTGTTATGTGTGTTTTTAGAGGCAATTGTTTGGTCTTGTCTTTCATGAACTAGGTCAGTGTCTATCTGAACTGAAGATATGTTGCTGTATGGATTTCTACTCTAATGAAAGGAGGATTCCCAAGAAAACTTAAAATATCTTGACATTAAAATACTATGCATTCTGGGGCCCGGCGGCGTGGCCTAGCGGCTAAAGTCCTCGCCTTGAAAGCCCCGGGATCCCATATGGGCACCGGTTCTAATCCCAGCAGCTCCACTTCCCATCCAGCTCCCTGCTTGTGGCCTGGGAAAGCAGTTGAGGACGGCCCAAAGTTTTGGGACCCTGCACCCGCATGGGAGACCCAGGAGAGGTTCCTGGTTCCCGGCTTCGGATCGGCGCGCCGGCCGTTGAGGTCACTTGGGGAGTGAATCACCGGACGGAGGATCTTCCTCTCTGTCTCTCCTCCTCTCTGTATATCTGACTTTGTAACAAAATAAATAAATGTTTAAAAAAAAAAAAAAAGAAGTGCTATGGTCATGATGCAATAGAGAATGAGTCTCTATAGCCAGGAAAAGAGCAATTATTGTTCAGTAGATTATATTTAAAAAAATAGTATGCATTCTACCATTGTCTATACCTACAATGCTTTGACACACTAAATTAGCAGAATGTTGAACTTGTTGCTGTTGGTGAAGGATTATACTACTGTAATATTATGGAGGGAACAGTAGATGGGATGGGGGGAAGAAATGGGAGAAATGTTTCATTAAAAATAAATAAATATATTTATATGTACTAAAATTAGATGAATGTACAAACATCAAAAAAGGAAAGCAAATAAAATGTATAATTGATGTTAGAAACAGTTACAATAATTATTATTGAAGTAACTTCAATGTAATCAATTCCCTATAATTCATTCCAATATATTGGTGAACTTACCTATTTTTAAAACTATTTTTACTGTAATGGATTCATTTTCTCATCAGTGCTCTAATGGTTCAACCATAACCTGATTGCTAGGCAGGCTTTAGGCTAAGGCAGAGCAGGCCCCTGACTGAGGTCAGCATGGGCATCACATTCAGAATCCGGGCACCACCTGCAAAGACACTGAGGAGAAAACATGTTATAATCAGATCCTGGTTAGTCACAACTTACCCTAGGGTGATCGTGGAATGTATGCTGGGCCTGAAGATTCTGGCTTGGATTCTAATGGTATGCCATGAGCAAGGCAGTTCATACCATAAACCTTCAATGCAGAATGCTCTGTGCCTAGCTAGCAGGACACCACAGATGGAGTCATTTTTAATGGGAAGGAATTCATAAATGCAGTGACCCATAGATCTACAGGCTATGAAATCCAAGATCTGAGGGCCATTATCTGCTAAGGACATCCTTACTGTGTCATCCATGGTAGATGGATAATGACGGTGAGAGGGCAGACACAACAGCAAGCAGAACCTAGGAGACTCCTTCTGGATCAATGGCATCTTCCCATTCACAAGGCCAGGTCTTCATGGCCAAAACTCCTCTCCACATTTCTATGCTCAGAACTGCCACAATAGAGGTCACATTGCTAAATGTTTCAGAGGGTTCATTCATTCAAAACAAGCAGTCATCTAAAACCCAGACACTTCTGAAATGAAATATATGAATGTCCCTAATGTGACAGTAGGACCCAGCCCCTTTTCCATTGCCCTTATCTCAATGTTGTCCATCTTTTAGGATGAGTCATTTATTAAAAAGGGATCCACAGAGTTGAAGGAATGGTACAAACAGATGTACAAGGTCCTAGTCATTAAACTCTGAAAGTCACCTACTTTTTCAATAGAGAAAACCATAACAGCTCAGAATCATCTAGGAAGTTTGAGAGAATTTCAGATCTGGGACAGAAGGTAATTTACATTTGTATATAAGCCATTAGAATTGCTCAATATCATTTCACCATCATACAAATTATCTAAACAGTGCAGCATTGTTAACTACTGCCCAACCAGGAAATTAGAAACAAGCTGAACATGAAGCTCTCTTCCCCAACTTGAGCTCATAAGAAATTTTGTTCCTAATATGACTAGTAGAGCAGGAAATGATAATTATTTATTTGTAAAGTGTACACTTCGCAAATAAACACCTGTTCTCTTATACTGCTAAGATCTCAATGATGAGTGACTTAGTTTTGGTGGGGGCAGGAGCAGGCTGGCTCTATAGTAGCTTTTCTGGTTCCACAGTTCTCTCTTTCCATGGAGAAAAAAACACATGATCATAAATTATTTGTCATGGAAATGTTGCGTCTGATTTATAAAAAAATTAGTTATAGGAGAAGGTCTTTTATTTTAGCTGAATGCATTAAACATGGGAATATTTCAAGTTTCAAAAACAATTACAGTGAAAATAATCTCAGAATTTCTCCTTAAGAGAGATTTAACAAATGTAATTAGCATGGACCTTTGAAGTTTATAGCACATGTCCAGGAGCAAAGCAGGAATGTATAAGCACAGTTTAAATAACAGAGCAAGTGGAATCTCGTAAATGTATAAAAGCTGGAAGGTCCTGCATTTCTTTCTTTTTCACAGGAAGAGAATCAGTCTTGACTTTAAAGAAACAACTCAGGTTCTGAGCAAAAGGAAAGAAAAACTCTTGGAATAAATAGAAGATCAACAGTTGCAAATCAAATTTAAGTTAGGGAAAACTAGAGATACTTTTTCTAAAATATGACTTGGTATTTTGGCTCATTTTTTCAATTCGACAATTACAGCAGCATCTCCTGTGGTGTATGATGTCCAGATGTTGACAATGAGATTGGCTTTAGAATAACAAAACAGTGGCTGATGAAGTACTTTCTCATGGTCAGCTAAAACTCCCAAGTGTAGGGTAACCTGCTTCCTTGCAAATCTCAGGATCAAACTAGAAACTCAATAGTGGGACAGGTATACTGACTTTCTAAAGATAATATCTGAGGAGAGGCAAGCATTTTTCTTTTTAAAAAGATTTATTTTATTTTTAATGGAAGGCAGATTTGCAGAAAGAAGGAGAGACAGAAAGATCTTCCATTTGTTGCTTCACTCCCTTTTCAGATTTTACCAGGGACCTACTCCATCTTCCTATTAGCTCATCTTACCTTTCACATCCCCAACCTCCCCCGACGCTAAGCTGCAAATAGGGATTGGATGATGATGACTGCTTTCTGTTTGCTTTGCAATATGAATACAAGCTGACTTGTGTATAAAGACTTTCTGTGTAATGCAAAGAACATGATATATTAGAGGTTAGGCTCCTGAAATATTGAGATATAGTAGCGGTTGATACAACATACAAAAAAACTGACTGCAGTGACAAGCCCCTGAAGAGCATGTTATGTGTGTTTGATTCCAATCTGAAATGAGTTACTGTGATGTAGATTGGTAGAGCTAATACTCAATCAATGCCAAATTAAATTGCATTCCAGTTTTCATCTCTGAATGATAGACAATACAAGGCATGCACTCTATCTCAAAGATTCTGATACATCTAAGTTGTATGGATTCCTTTTTGCACAAATAGGAAATGTGAAAAGTGTAAATGGTCAGCTTAGGTTGCTTTCAGTAACACAGACTAGGTTGAAGCAAAGAAATCATTTTCTGAAATATCTACAGTGGAGGTTCTATTCATGGGCATCCATCATCATTTGTACCCAGAGGCAGACACAGGATGGAATTTTACTGCCATGGCCCTACAGTGTGGTTCTGGTGAGAGGAGTCAGTTACGGTCTCTGGTCCATGGTGAAGTTATCTTTTTTTAAGATTTATTTATTTTTATTATAAAGTCAGATATACAGAGAGGAGGAGAGACAGAGGAAGATTTTCTCTCTGATGATTCACTCCCCAAATGGCCGCAATGGCCATTGTTGTGCCAATCAGAAGCCAGAAGCTAGGAGCCAGGAATTTCCTCTGGGTCTCCCATGCATGTGCAGGGTCCCAAGGCTTTGGGCCCTCCTCAACTGCTTTCCCAGGCCACAAGCAGGGAGCTGGATGGGAAGTAGAGCTGCCAGGATTAGAACCGGTGCCCATCTAGGATCCTGGTACCTTCAAGGTGAGGATTTTAGCAGCTAGACCATCACACTGGGCCCGTGAAGTTACTTTTTAAAATAGAAAATCTTGCTTCTTCCCATTTCTTACCCATCTTCTTCTCTTGAGAAAGAACATAAGGACAGAAGCAACGTATCAATTCCCATGTCATACAGTTACTGTCATAACAAAAGCAAGAAGACATAGCCTGTACTAATCCCATCTCTGGGTTACTCTGAAAGAGATGGTGCCAGAGCTTTCAGTTAATCAGAACTGGAGGTGGAATCCACTAGCCCCAACCTCTGGAGCCCTTTGGTTCAGGGCAAGTGTGTACATCCCTCTCCATTGTGAATGATTTTTTTCCTCTCTACCCCTTTCCCCCTCCCTGAGATGGTGCATAAAAGACACCATTTCCACCATTTCTGAGGGTATTTCCTTCTGCGAAGTCCCTTCCTGTTGCTATGGCAGGAGGAGGTCTTTCTTGCAAATAAATCTTGCCTTGCATATTAAACTTGTCTGCATGAAAATTCTTCTTTCATGTGAGACAAGAAATGAGATTGCTGTTATCTTTTGGCATCAAATTCCTGGCAACACCTGTAGTGTGAAAACTCAGTTCTGTGACCCTCTTGAAATTCTGTAATCCAAACACTATTCTAAAATACATATCTTTTAAACAGACAACTAATTATTCTTCTGTTTATAGCTAGGAGTTTTTTTTCAATCGATTGCTGTATTAATTTTACACATCTAAGTTCTTTTTTTAAAATTTATTCATTAATTACATTGTATTATGTGACAGCTTCATAGAATGTTTGTATATACAGAATAGGAGATCATTTAGGTAGCTTGAGAATTTTTATTGGTTTTCCAAACTTACACTCAACACTTTTCATAAACATTTTATTCATTCTTATTGTAAAGGCAGATTTACAGAGAGAAGCAGAGACAGAGAAAGATTTTTCATCCACTGGTTCACTCCCGAAATGGCTGTAACAACTGGAGCTGAGGCAATCCAAAGACAAGCAGCAGGAGTTGCTTTAGGGTCCCCCACGCAGGTGAAAGGCCCTTATGTTTTCAGCTGTCCTAGACTGTTTTCCCAGGCTATTGGCAGAGAACTGGATCAGAAGTGAAGCGAGTGGGACAGAAACCCATGTGGGACATAGTCACTTGCAGGTAGAAGATTAGCTAATAGATTCATTTCAACTGCTCTTGAATTTACCATTCTATTACAAAGCTGGAACTCAAACCCCGATAATCATACGTAATGTGAACCTCCTGTGTGACGTCTTAATTATGCTGCCAAATGTCCACTCTAGGAGTTTATTTTTAAATTCATGAATTATTAAACTGTCCGTATTTTCTGTCTTTACATGGAAAGTAATGGAAGACTAGCGCAGGTGTTACAAATAAGGTAACATGACAAACTAAATTTATTATTTTGGCAAGATCATTGAACCTCTATCAGGATTGGTCTCTACTCAGGAGATGATGGTTAAAAATCAGAAATACCTCACCACAGACAAAGGGCATTTTCAATATCTGCATTCATTAGATAAATGTTATTTTTCATGTCTCAGTTAAAAGTAGGTGTCAGCTCTCTTCATATATCAAATGGTAACATTTCTACATAGGCTACCTACTAAATTATGTATTTTCTTTCAGATTGTTCACTTCCTGTCTCTCACCTTCATTATACCTGTACAGTACATAAATATCCTAGAAATATTCATTTCTATTCCCATTCCTTTTTTTTTCAGCTGACTGTACCCTTAACTCTGATAATTTTGCACTTTTGTATTCAATTATTTCAGAAGTAGAATAATGAGGCTACATACAAATATAAGAAAATATTGAATTACTGGCTTCCCAAGCTTAAGAGCTTAGGCTTAAATACTAGTTTCTTAAATACTGACTTATTTATTTGAATGGTAGTGACAGCAAATGTGAGAGGAGTGGAGACAGAGGAAAAATAGGTGTTTTATGCACTTCTGTACAACACAAATAAATCTAATGGCTAGAGCTGGTCCAGGTCAAACATATTGCTTTCATACAGGTTTGCAAACATTATTTCTTCTCTAAACGGTTTAGAATTTTTTTTAAATGGAGAAATATGCCTCAGTACCCTCACATATCTTGAATTTCACTAATCACATAGTAAGAGTGAAAAATAGAAAATAGTCGTGGAAGTCATTTAATGTTGTGTCATTCGAATGAGGAATCCTGGTTAAGAAAGTCTTAGATAGCTAGGTGGGGCAGAAATGGCCTCTAAAAATGTCACATGAATCCAAAGTGTCAAGATACACCTGAAGAGTGCTTTGTAGGCAAAAATTGTACAAATTTTGATCTTTGGAATTTCACTCTGGTAAGTGAATGAGCAAAGGCTCAGAACTAGGATCTGTGAACTGAAGATCAAAACTTGTGTAGAATGCATCACGGTGGGTTTGCTGCAAAAGGGGTACTCCTGTGTGAGACAACAGGCTTAAGTCTCTTCATGCAATGCAGATATCCTATGAGTATTGTATGAAGTACCTGCTAAGGTTTAGGAAGGAAGCATAGGATGACCCATGTTCTTGGGCTATGGCACTTATATGAGTGACTGGAAGACATGTTGCTATCTTTAAACTAGCCCACTTCTGGTCATTGCAGTCATTTGGTGGATAAACCCTATGGTTGGAAGATTCTCTCTCTCTCTCTCTTTCTCTCTCTATCTCTCTCTCTCACACACACACATACACACACATTATCTCTCTGTACCTCAGCTTTTCAGATAAAAATAAATGAAAAGCAGAAGTCCTTTCTGCTCTTCCATTGCCAAAGCCCCACCACCCCATCACTATGGAAGGAATGTCACCATCTCCTAGAGCCACAAAAGTACAAGGTCCTGAACTGATGATAAACCAGAGTTTGCTGGCAGGTACAGTGGAGCAAGTTTGTGTAGAAATTGGCAAAATATGAAGGAATGTTAGAAAAAAAAAAAGCTTTCTTGGATTGTAGCCTTGCAGCTACACCTAAACTATAAATCCAGTGAATCTTGTAATTCTCATAAGTCAATGTTCATTCTAGCACAGAAATGAGTTGGTTAGCGTGAAGGCTGTTAAACTGCTTTGTAACATACTTTCTCACATGTTTGTGATTTCCCTGTACACTTGTATGATCCAGAAAGCAAAAGCAAAATAAAAACCCAAATGTATTTACTTTCAGTAACAGATGTTCTGGGCAGTGATTAAGAAGGCCCTTTGAGGGCCTAGAGTGATAACCTAGTGTCTAAAGTCCTCACCTTGAATGTGCCAAGATTCCAAATGGGCACAGGTGCTAAATCGAGCTGCTCCATTTCCTTGCAGCTCCCTGCTTAGAGCCTGGAAAAGCAGTCAAGGATGGCCCAAAGCCTTGGGACCCTGCACCCTTGTGGGAGACCTGGCTCCTGGCTTCTGATTGGCTTATCACTGGCTGTTGTGCCATATGGGGAGTGAGCCAGAGAAAGGTCTGTCCTGACCTGCAGGACACGATGCTCAGACCCTGAGGGTGGACTGGGAATGCCGAGCTGCTAGCCCAAGAAACACACGGACACTCGTACTTGGTGGAAAAGAGTGCCTCTCTCTTTATTTTTTCTCCTCATATATATACCTTCTTCTCTAGGGGAGGGGAAAAAGGGAGGGGTTTCCTGGGAGTAATTATCTTCACTGAAGCAGGGAAGGAACTAATCAGCTATATTGAAACAGGGGAGGAACTAATTATCTGAACAGGAACAAGGGTGGAGGTTGTATTCTGCTTGCTCTACAGAGGATGTTTTGGCCTAATATCCTGCTTGCTGTAGCCCTGCTTGCAGGCTTTTGCAATGCAACAGGCTGTCAGGTAGGTCAAGTCTAAGGCCCATAAGTCTGTGGCTCCTAACAAAGATCTTTACTCTCTGTATCTTCTTCTTCTCTCTGCATATCTGACTTCCAATAAAAATATAATAAATATACAAATAAATAGTTATTAGAAAAAAGGAAGGGTCTTGGCCCACATGACTCCCATGCTAGAAGGCCTCATTCATGTCCTGGCTCTTTCATTTTCTTTACTTTTTTAGATAAGGTTTATTTCAAAGTCTGAATGCCAGAAGCTGGAAGAAACATAGATGGATCTTGATTTACTCCCCCAAATGGCTGTGATGGATAGGCCTGGGCAAAGCTGAAGACAGGAGACTACAGTCTTATTTGGGTCTCCCAGATGCTAGGCAGGGATCCCCGCACTTTGGTCTTCTTCTACTTTCCCAGGCACATCAGTGGAGAATGAGAATTCATAACACTGTCCCTAAGCGAAGCAGGTGTCACAGGCACCAGGTTAACTTTGTGGTATCACAGTGCTGGCCTAGTTCTTCTATGTTCATTCCAGCCTCCTACGATTGTGAAGCCTGGGAAAAAAATTCAGTTGATTGGGTCTATGCCACGTAGCACGGGAGACAGTGAATGAGTTTAAACAATCAATTCCATTAAGACTTTCTAGCTCTGTTGCTTAGGAAAAACAAATAAAAGGTAATAGTTATAGGAATATTAACACTATTTGCTATAAATCACAGCACATTCATGACTAATATTCTGTAATATATTCCTCAACATCGTATTCAGAACACCCTGGTTAAAGTGAGGATGAAACTATGAAGTATGTGAAACAGTTACTGAACTTATATAATTCAGTGGTTGGAAAATTATTTTCAAAATCGTTTGGAATTCTTGGCAATCTCTCAGCTGGTTAGTAGAAGTATTAAATCCTCAGCACACATCTCCATGAAACTGATTAATCTTCATGGACAGAACTAATTTTATGGTACCAGTTTTGTGATGCCTTGAAGTAGCAGTTTCTATTAGACATCCTGCCTGCTTGAAGAGTCACCTTCATTCTACATCCTTTTTCTTCACAATGGAATTCAGGATTCTCAAACATTGACATTTATCACCAAATAATTTTTTTTATTCACTTTCTTTGCACTTATTTTTCTGTTTGTTTTCTTGACTCAATGCCAGTCTTAATTATTTCTCCAGTTCTAATCTTCCTGTATCCCTACCAATTAATTTTTGTTTCCCAGCCTCCTAAAAGTTTTGAAATTCAAAATACTACATATGCAGACATGAAATACATATATGTTTATATATATTTATATATTTATATATTAAATATATAAACATGTCCATACATATCCTCATCTATTAATTAATGGAATTCAGTGTGTATGGAAGATAATTGTGCAGCAATTTGATAACAGGTAATACCTCAAAGGATTAGATTCTTACCACTCTTTAGGATAACAGGATGGAGCTTTGGACTAGCTTTGGCCTGGCTCACACTTTTTATTTGGGCTATGTTAGAGAGTGAAACAGTCATGGTGAATCTCTTTCTATAACTCGGTCTATGTATCTCTCTCTGTTTTCTTTTCTTTTCTTTTCTTTTTTTTTTTGCCTTTGCAGTGTCAATCAGTCAATCATAAGTGAAACAGGAGAACCTTGGCTTTTTTTTTGACAGCTGAAGAAATTCTTCTTAAAGGAACGCCGCATGAAGTAAGGGTGTGTCAACTAAGGAAGGCGTTCACTGGTGAGAAATTCAGAGAAAAGAAAAGTGATCAAGTGCAACCTGATAAGATTTCTATCCTTGATAAATTGTATATGTCATATCATATTGCATGGTCCTTGCTTTTCTGGTTTGTGTCAGTGCATGCTGTGATGATCACACAAAGCCAGTATCACATAATGATGCATTTCCCAGGACGTACTCCTTGTAGAGACACACACACACACACACACACACACACACACACGTCCCTGCTTGCAGGCTCTGCATAGGATCAAGGATTTGAAGATCATGATATATTAACACAGCAGTTTATGATGCACATATGATGGTGTATATGACAAAATAATGGTTGAAATAAATTAAAAAACAAGTTAGAAAAGCATAATAGAATAGAATAATTTAGTAGACATAAAATAAGAATTGCTATAGAACAAACTTAGTAGAAAGGAAAGCATAACATTTAACAGTAAAAAAAGTGATGGTAAGAAAGATGTGATGTCATTATAACTATCTTTAGAACAAAAGGAAAGTGAACTCAATACTTTCCTCAAATAAAGCACTAAATCAGACTTACACATTGTCTAAATGGCTGATACAGAAGTGAAATTGGGAACCTTAAGTATCTAAAGGAATTCTGGAACAAAATAAAAGCATGCCCTCAAAAAGAATTCTGTAATCTCCTTATCACACTGTTGCTGAACAATACCTCAAACTGGTTGGAAGCACTGTGGCTCAACTCTGGCATTTGTGGCCATTTGGGTAATGAAACAGCGGATAGAAGATCTTCCTCTCTATATCTTCTTTATATTTATGCCTTTCCAATAAAAAGTTTACAAAAAATGAAGAACCCCAAAACTAGGTCTGCTTGCTCCATTTACAGAAACCCAATCACTATCATGTGGTTGATAGAAGACACTAGATATTTACGGCAGAGTGCAAGACAAGGAGCTTGGAAGCTATTGCTAAATCCGTGGGCAATCTGAAGAGTCAGAGGTGAAGGCTCTTACAGAGAGACAATTGGGGCTGAGAGTTGTGCAAGTTTAAGGTTCCTGATTGGCCAATTATGTCACAACCTTCAGGGGATTTGCAGTGATCTAGTGGGCCCCAGCCTATCCTATTCATGTTACTTGAATCCATAGTTACAAGATATTCTTGCAGACAATACTGGTCATTAAGGTAATCTTATCTATAGGAAAAGTAAATGACTTCTGGGATCATTCCCTTAACCCAGTAAATTTCTTTTTAAAAGGCAAGACAGGGCCCACCATGGTATCTCAATGGCCAAAGTCCTTGCTTTCTTGTGTCACGATCCCATATGGGCACCAGTTCTAATCCCAGCAGCCCCGCTTCCCATCCAGCTCCCTGCTTTGGTCCAGGAAAGCAGTCTAGGATGGTCCAGAGCCTTGGGATCCTGCACCTGTATGGCAGACCCAGAAGAATCTAGCTCCTGGATTCTGATTGGCTTAGCTCAGATCATTGCGGCTGCTAGGGGAGTGAGCCAATTGATGGAAGATCTTTCTCTATGTCTCTCCTTCTCTCTGTATACCTGCCTTTCCAATCAAAATAAAACAAACCTTTGCAAAAAACTTGACATAAGAAATGATACTATAAAGAGCAATTAAAAAGAAAGGTGTAGAAGTTGATCAATATTTAGTGGATTCTAACTTAGTTGTCGAATTTTATCAAGCTCCAGTTCACAATCTGGAATTTAAGTGAAAGTGAGTAACAGAGGACCCAGCCATAGCTTAGCAGCTTAAGTCCTTGGCTTGAATGTGCCAGGATCCCTTATGAGCACTAGTTCTTATCCTGGTGGCCCCATTTCCCACCAACTCCTTGCTTGTGGCCTGGGAAATCAGTCAGAGATGACCCATACATAGCCTTGGGACCCTGCATCCACATGTGATATGTAGGAAAAGTTGGCATCTCATGGACTCTCACCAAGACTGCCTTAAAGAACCCTAAAACCTACAACTCTGATAAGGCACAGACAAGGTTTCATTTTCTCATGATCAGGCTCCAGACTGACTGCAGAAATATGGTCATGGAAACAATGAACAAACAGAAAACAGAAGGACTAATAATGTACACTGAAGCCAGCAATTAGAAAGAAAGAGAGAGAAAGAAGAAGAAAAGAGAGAAAGGAAGAGAGAAAGAAAGAAAGAGAGAGAGAGACAAATACACTAATTTAAAAAATGGACAGATAAATAAATATTGCAAAGAATGCCCTGCATGTTCCAATCCAAAAATCAACAATATAAACAAACATAATATTTCCAAATAGTTATAAATATTTATGTTTATGCTCATTTATAGAAATAAATATATAAACATAAGAAGTGCAAAAATAATGCATAACTAAAATAAAAAAAACAAAAATATGCGTAAGTACATAAAGTCTGAATAATTAAAATATAAATAAATAATGGAAATAATCCATTGCATAATCTGATTCCCAAATCAACCTTATTAATAAGCACATAGAAATATTAAATTTATAAATATTTATACTCCTATGAATAACAAATAAAAAAGTGAATAAGAGCTAAACATAAAATAAATAAATAAATAAACATCAATCGATAAAAAATGCAGTGGATGCGCTCCATAATCCAAACCCAAACTCCATTCATTCACAAGATGACCAGGTTACAGAGCATGAGATGAAATTCCCCAAATGAGCAAATAGCAGCAAAGGGTAAACTCAAGATGCTATTCTAGCACAAAGTGCAGATTAGGAGTTCAGTACCTAAAAGCCAAAGGAAGAAAAAGAGGGTGTACGCGTGTGAGAGCTATCAACAATATTTATAATGATCTTTTCAGTATCACCCAGAGCACAGAATACACAGTGGGTAAAGAGCAAGAAGAGGAGTTCCCAAGAGGGTGTGGGGACAGTTGATGAAGTTCAACCTTCATGGGATTGTAACTCAGCATGTTGGATCCATGCGACCATTAAATCAGAATGTTACACACACCAGTGACAGTCACAAAAATGCTGTATTACATTGAGAGTCAGGGCAACCAACCAATCAGGACCAACTCCCCTTACAAGGGTGCACCCATACCAGCACAGAGTTTTTATAGGACCCATTTGCAATGGTTTGTATGGCACAGCAAGGGAGAAAATGCTGAACATTCCCTGCCAATCTTGGATGGACAGCCTATCCCTATCTTTTTGGTGGTGCATTAACTGAGATACCCACATTCAGGCCTTTGAGCCACCTGTGAGATAACCCAACTTGGACCTTGATTCCTTGGAACTGAGGACGGTTTGTGCTGAAGGTCATGTGTGCAGATCACCCTGCAGTCTCGCACAGTCTGACATGGTTTCATAACCAAGCAAGCAAAGTAGAAGTTACCAAAGCAAAAAGTATTGTGGTTAACATTGAGCCATGTTTACTTCATCTTAATTTTCCACTCTACAAGCTGCCACAGTTTCTGTGAAATTCACAATCAAAGTTGGATAGCAGGCATGGGGACTCATGTGTTGGACTCACAAGAAGGTGACAGCACACCAATATTGGTGGGCCATGACCAAGGAAAACATCCCAGCTCTGAAGCTGAGCTCCTGCCTCAGCCTGCACTCTTTCTTCAGTTGCAGAAGCACATGAGGCTATCCTGAAAACAGGGAGCATTTTAATTGGCTCAGTCTCTTGGACATCTGCAGCAGCCATGCCAACTGTCTGATCAGTAGCTGCATGGTCATAATAGCCCAGCATGCTGCAATCACAGCATTCTCAGAAAACCATGGTTACAGACAGGCTCCTCTGAGCGGTGAAGAAAGGTGGTGAGAGTTCCAGCTCTGCTTTTTGTGGTCTTTCCCCCCACAGAACCTGCCGGACTCCATGGAAGGCAAGAAATTGTGAGTGTATGGGGCTGGGCGACATGCTTGTGGGTGTGTGGCAGGTCAGAATCTGCTCAAAATGGAATGAACCCTAGGACTTTTTAAACACTTGTTAGTGTGTTAAAATGCTTCATAGATTAAAATACTTGCATATCTCCAATGAGCCAAACTGAAAATAATTCTCCATTAGAGATGGTGTTTGGAAATTCCTACATAATACAGAATAGCAAAGTCAAGGTAATTTCCATATGCATCACCTTTCCCAGACAGAGTTCATATTCAAACTCTTACTGAGTTTTCCACAATAGAATACAGAGTCATCAAATTAATTACTGTATTTTAAAATTGGTCACTTTATTTTTTTTTCTTTTGATGTTAAAAAATTTCATTATGCTCTGACAAACATGGCTTAAAAATTGAAATGAAGAAAAATGTGTAAAACTTCAGAGAAACCATTAAGTGCACCAAGATATCACTAATGGATGAGTGTCCTCAGTGGACTGAAGTTTGAAATTAGCAACATGAGGTATTCCAGAAAATTGTAAGCACATGAAGACTTAAAATGTGCTCCTGAATAAACAGTGAGGAATGGAAGCAATGAAATTCTTAGGATACTTAATAGGAACCATATAATTCCTTCAACAAATGATGTTTGGAAAATTAGCTATTCTCAGAGAGGAGTGGTATCTGAGGCATATCTCTCCCCAATCCATAAAATCTACTCAAAAGAGATTATCAACTACTTCAATTTCAGAATTCATACTGTAAGAAAGAAAAACATGGTTTCTGGTTATTGATGTGGGTGCTGCTTTCTTTTGATATAACTTCCAAAGCATGGGCAAGAGTAAAAAACAAACAAGCAAACAAACAAAGCAAACAGGATCGAGTGAATGTAAAGGATTCTACTAAAGTAAAGGATACTGTCAAGACATTAAAGCTAATATGTACAGAACAAAAGATAACATCTGTAAATCATATAACTGGTGAAGGGTCAATGTTCAAAATATTTAAGGAATTTTCAAAATTAAATGTCAGCATGATTTGCCACCCAATAAAAAGAATCAAAGATATTTTTCTGCAACTGCAAGGGCATCTATTACAAAATAACGAATCAGGTGATTTGTTAGGAAGTAAAATGCTGCTTTAATTGTGAATCCTCTTAAAGCAAACTGGTGTTTCTCTCATGCACATTTTAGGAAAAAAAAGCTGTTTTGCTGTTGATGGTTGGACAATAATGTGTTGTGGTGATGGTTGTTGTTGATGCATATTAGGAGGTGTATGCGCTTGCTGTGCTTGGCTGTCCATTTCTTTCTCCACATTTCTCTGAAACATACTTCATTTTTTAAAAAAATTATTTTATTTTTATCACAAAGTCAGATATACAGAGAGGAGGAGAGACAGAGAAGAAGATCTTCCGTTCGAGGATTCACTCCACAAGCGACCGTAATGGCTGGCGCTGCACTGATCTGGAGCCAGGATCCAGGAACCTCCTCCAGATCTCCCACGCGGGTGCAGGGTCCCAAGGCTTTGGGCCGTCCTCAACTGCTTTCCCAGGCCATAAGCAGGGAGCTGGATGGGAAGTGGAGCTGTCGGGATTAGAACCAGCGTCCATATAGGATCCCGGCACTTTGAAGGCCATGGCTTTAGCCGCTAGGTCACCATGCTGTGCCCTGAATTTCTCATTTTCAATATTTCTGTTGATTTCTCTTCAGACTCTCCTTCCCATTGTGGAATCTGTCAATCATAACATGTGCAGATTTCTTTATCTCAATAACTTATTTCTGAGTGCTTCTGAGTAATCCTGTGATCCTTTTCTCCCATTCATTTTCAGGTATTTTAAATAAGTCAACAAAATTGTAGGTTTTGTGCTTCATTCTGCTTTCACTTGATTTTCTTCAGTTCTTTGTTATTATTTTCTCCTTACCAAGTGCTTATTTGGTATTTAATGGCAGTTAAATCTGATTGCTGTTGTAAAAATTAGAAATGAGGTCACGGAGGCGTGGCCTAGCAGCAAAATTCCTCACCTTGAACGCCTGGGATCCCATATGGGCACCGGTTCTAATCCCGGCAGCTCCACTTCCCATCCAGCTCCCTGCTTGTGGCCTGGGAAAGCAGTTGAGGACGGCCCAAAGCTTTGGGACCCTGCACTCGTGTGGGAGACCCGGAGGAGGTTCCAGTTCCCGGCTTTGGATCGGTGCAGCACTGGCCGTTGAGATCACTTGGGGAGTGAATCATCAGATGGAAGATCTTCCTGTCTGTCTCTCCTCCTCTCTGTATATCTGACTTTGTAATAAAATAAATAAAATCTTTTTAAAAATTAGAGATGAAACTAAAATGATGGAAAGAGGGTAGCTGGGAAAAGTGGGCAGGAGGAGGGCGTGGCATAAGAACTACCAGTAATTTCCTAAGTCTATATTGCTATACGTGTTTGGAAATTTCCCAGTCTACATAAGTAAATTGAAGCAAAAAAAAAAAAAAAAGACAAAAACTATTTTAATTTATTTCCTACAGTTGTGAAGAGTGAATGATGCAATAGTAAGGTAGCAGGCAGATTGTGTGTCTGGTGTAGGTCCATTTTCTCATCCATGATGCCTTGTAGCTGTTTTGTCGTCTAACAGGTAGTGCAGGGCCGTTTTCTATGGCCACATTTGTAAGTGTACTCATGGAATATGTGAGACAACCCCTTCACATCAGTGCTTTTGAAGTTCTGGTGTTAACATACAAATTCAAATGTACACATATTTAGACTATTGCAAGGTTCAAAAAATAATTCTCTAGAGAAGACATACAAACAGTGTGCAAGGGCCAGTGTTATGATGTAATGGATGCAACCACCACTCACAGAGATGTGCCAGTATTATATAGCGGAGAATTAGTCTGAATGTTGGCTGTTCTGCTTCTAATCCAACTTTGGAATACTTTACCTGGGAAAACAGTGAAAGGTGACATAAGTACTTTGATCCTGGCCACTCATGTGGGAGAACAACTTGGGAATCTTGGGTCTTGGTTTCAAACTGGCCTTTGCTGTATGTTATGGCCATTTTGGGGAGTAGACAAGCAAATAGAGGATTTCTCAGTCTGTTTTTTTTTTTTTTTTTCCTGTCATTCTGCCTTTCAAATAAGAAATCCAGTTAAAAGAAATGCTTGACAAGTATAAAAGTGCTTAATATCACTAGTCCTGAGAAAAATACTATTATAAATCAAAATGCAAAACACCTTTTCATGCCTATTGGAGCGACTATTATCAAAAGAAATAAGAAGATAACACTGGGTGAGAAGGCGGATGAAAGGAACCTTTGTGTATTGTTGGTAGGAACAGAAATTACAGTCATTTTAGAAAGCAGGATGGAATATTCAATACTAAATAAAGCAGATGTAAGGATAAAATCTCAGAAGTCTCACTACTGAGTGTGTCATAGGAAATAAAATCTAGGTCTCAGATATGTGTCTGTACTTATTTGTTTATTACAGCAGTAGGTTTAGCACTCATAGAAGTACCTATCCACACAGGGATGGAGACAGAAACTAGCAAACACATATTATAGAAACAGGAAAAAAAATTCTATTTTCACATTTATGGAAACACAGGCACACTGGAAGGCATTACTTTAAATAAACATTACAGGCACTGCAAAATAAATACTGTAATCTCATTCATATATGAACACTTATAATGCTTATTTTATTAGAGGCAGAAATCAGAAGGTTGGAGGTTGGAACCTGGGAACAGGGACAGATGTTGGCTCAAGGTAATAGGGTTTCAGCTATGACAGTGGAGTTCTGGGGATTCTATGTAAAGTCAATCAAGCTAATGCATTTTATACATGAAAATTGAAAGAGTAGTTTTAAGTATTCTTGTGGGAAAAAGGGAACTCCGTGAGATGATGTTTAGGTTAATTAGTTTTTATGGTAATTATTCTATAATATATATGTATCAAAATATAAGATCATATGACTTAACTATGGTTTTTATTTATCAATTAGCTTCTGACCAAAAAAACTGTATATTGAATGTTATGCATTTTTAATACAATTGCTCCAAAGAGAATCATTTTGGGTACAAAGAGATTAGGGATATTATTCACCAACATGGTTATATTGAATTGTTGGTGACAGAATGAACACATTTGATCAGAGTAATTAATAACTGTCAACTTTTATTTTATTATTCTTATTTTAAGATTTATTTGTTTTTATTGGAAAGGCAGATATATACAGAGAGGAGGAGAGACAGAGAGGAAGATCTTCTGTCCAATGCTTCACTCTCCAAGTGACCGCAATGGCCAGTGCTGTGCCGATCCGAAGCCAGGAGCCAGGAGCTCTTCCAGGTCTCCAATGCGGGTGCAGGGTCCCAAGGCTTTGGACCATCCTTGACTGCTTTCCCAGGCCACAAGCAGGGCGCTGGATGGGAAGTGGAGCTGCTGGGATTAGAACCGGCGCCCATATGGGATCCCTGCACGTGCAAAGTGAGGACTTTAACCACTATACTATCGTGCCGGGCCCAACTTTAATTTTCTAACAGATTATTTAGAATTGCTGAATCCCAATGAATTAAAAAAAAAACCTGTGATTTCTTGTTGTTGTTTCTCATCTTTGTAAAGCTGCAATGTCAAGATTTACAAGATTCAGAAAAATAGTGTCTGTGTGAATATTATGGTAAAGGGTTAAGCCACTAATGCCTGTATCCCTAATAAAGTGCTAATTAAAATCCTGGCTAACCACTTTCCATACAGATCCACACTAATGCACTTGAAAAGCAGCTCCAGTACCACAGTCCCTGCCCGGTACCCATTACACCTGAGGGAAAGATGCTGGGTCCTAAATCCAACCTGTTTGAGCCACTGATGTAGGCATTTGGGGAATGAAACCCTGTATGGAACTTCTCCATCTCTCTGTTACTCTTTCAAAGAAGCACACAAATAAATCTTAAGAAAAATAATATTGAGGCAACTGTTTCTCTATACTTGTGAACTGTTGAAGAGTAAATTTCCTTTTTAACTTAAACACATATAAACTGGAATTGGCTTATCACAGTAACAGACTAAGCTGCTTCCTCTGATGTCAGCATTCAAGTTAGCATTAGTTTGAGTGACAAATGTTCCATTTCTGATGCAGCTCCTTGTTAATGAATGTAGGCAAATAGAAGATGACCCAAATAGTTAAGTCTCTAAACCCACACGGGAGACCCAAACGCAGTTCCAGGAACCTGGCTATACCATGGCAGAGCCCAAGCCGTTGTGGCCATTTATGGTGTCAGGTCTCACTTTCTGTCATAGGACTCTGCATTCCAATAAAGCAATTTTGTTAAATTTTTAAGCCAATAATTATTAAAAATTTTGGGGTGTAATTATTTGATTGTCCCCCAGTTTTTATTTGTGTCTGATTTATTTTATCATTGTGATAGTTCCTTAAATATTCATATTTTCCCATTTTTCACTTTGTTGTCTTGGTTATTCAAGTTCTAAGTTGCATTATCATTTGTATGATAATTTCCTCCTGAATGATTTATTTGCTGCATCTTTTCTGTATTTGGGCTTGTTTGCCTATTTTATTTTGAAAATTTAATTTCTTGGGGTTTATTTACAAGTTTTGATTTCATTTTCTCTTCCTAATATATAAATTCTTGCTTTTTTGTTTATAAAATGTTTTCTAAGAATGCTTTTCCTTTGTTGTTGTTATTAATGTTACACATGGAAAGTAGAGAGAAAAGGAGAGTGCATTGAACAAGTGAACTGGACTGATTCCAAGGGAGAGCCAGGCACTTTTTTTTTTAAGATCTCCCATTTGGGAGAGACCAAGAACTTGCGTGCTATTCAAGCTCAATATAGCTAGCGGTGCAATCTTTTTTTTTTTTAAAGATTTATTTTATTTTCATTACAAAGTCAGATATACTGAGAGGAGGTGAGATAGAGAGGAAGTGGAGCTGCCGGGATTAGAACCAGCGGCCATTTGGGATCAAGGCAAGGACCTTAGCCACTAGGCCATGCCGCCGAGCCCCAATGGTGTAATCTTCATATAACACATGTGTCAGATAAAATTTCTGACACTTTGTGAGTTTTTCTTATTCTTGTTTCTGTTTTTCTCTGATACCTCCAAGCATAAAACTTCATTACGTAGTACCTATTACTGATACATTTTCATTTTCATGGAACCAGAGTATCACCAAGGCTGTTTGAACTTCCCTGTTTAGCATTCTTGCTGAGTTTTGTTACAGTATAGCATTGTCATACAAATTTCTTCATATATGTGTCAGGTTGGTTTACTAAATGATATCTCTTTGTACCAATACATATAGGAAACTAAGCATCACACTGCCCAAAGGTGTTTCTATGTCTACTGAGTTCTTCTTGTAACTTCTGTTATAGTCTCTTGTGGGTTTGCAGATTTTACGTTTTTCTTTCCTCTTGTGTAGATTTATGAGAATCCCTTTTGTTTTCTGAATTCTTATCTAATATGAAGCTGTATTGTGGCAAACGCTTCTCATTTTTCCCTAAGTTTTGTTCTATAATCCTTTAATAAGCCTTTACAGTATAATGAAATCTAACTTACACAGTTTTTATGCTACTGTAAATTTTGTCATGTCTAAAAATGCTATATAATCTGTAATAAGAAGGAACATTTTTGTGTCCTCTTTTAATCTGATGGAAATTAACTTTGTGGTGTTTAACTTCTTGTTTTACCATTTGAGCGACTGGTTGTCACAGTTTTTACTGCATGCTGCAAATGTTGCCATTTGATTATACATGCCACTGGCAACTGTGATGCCCAGACTGTGCAGCTGGCTGTGTTTCAGACACATTTTTCTATCTGGAAAATACTAGTGAGCAAAGTAGACATGATTTTATCTCTAGTGAAGCATGTTCATGTTAGTGAACATCTATAACAAGCAGCATAATGAATTGCTCTATTTGTAGGTAGGGAATGTTTTTCTCTGCAAGTGTCATTTTCACGTTTGTAATGTAACTTACCACATGCAGAAATTTGTCCTCTTAAAAAATTGACTTCCATGGAGTGATTGAACTTCACGTCCTCCCTCCGGTTGCATTGATGGTATCAGTCCAGGTAATTTCCTGGGCTTTTTCGGTCCATGGGATACATGTTCCACACCACTGTCCAAGGCTCAGTCTTAAGCGGTAAGTACAGCAAAGAATCACAGCTGGTTAAACTGGCTCAGAGGTTTTAGGATGATTTGCAGATGATTTTCCATATACTATTCAGTAACAGTAATTTGAGCAAAACTAGGAAAGCTGTAGATACCCAGGCAAAGAGCATTAAAAAATGGTGATAATGATTTGAGAAGATTTAGAACATGGAAATAATTCTTAATAATATGAAGAGAACACATTTGATATGTTTTGCAGGTGCAGTTCCCTTGTTCCTCAGCACCACCCCACCATCTCCTCTCTTGCTTCACTCTCGTCAGTCATAGTTGTGTAGACATAATTTTGATCCACTTTCTACTCTTAGGCTTAATTTGTCACTAAGTATCATATCCAAGAATAAAAACCAAAAACAAAGTCACAAAATCATGCCCTGTGAAATTGTACCATAAAAGTAAAAATAAGTAATATGATAGAAGAAAAATTTTTTAAAAAGAAAAAGAAAAACAGCAGCGATGCAATTCCATGATTAGTAGGGAAAAAAAAATCATTAGGGTCCAAGTCATGGCCTAGCAGCTAAAGTCCTTGCTTTGCAAGTGCCAGGATCCTATGTGGGCTCCAGTTCTAATCCTGATGGCCCTGCTTCCAGTCCAGCTCTCTGCATGTGGCCTGGGAATGCAGTTGAGGACTGCCCAGAACCTTGGGACCCTGCACCCACCTGGGAGATCTGGAAGAGTTTCTCGTTCCAGGCTTCGGTTTGGCACAGCTCCAGCCATTGTGGTCTCCTTCTCTCTCTCTCTCTCTCTCTCTCTCTCTCTCTCTCTCTCTCTCTCTCTCTCTCTCTCTCTCTCTCTCTCTCCCTTTCTCTCTCTCTCTCTCTCTCTATATATATATATGTATATGTATATATATATATTTGACTTTGCAATAAAAATAAATAAATCTTTACAAAATAATTAAAATAGGGAGGAAATAAACCAAATAGAGACAAAAAGAACAATACATAAGACCTATGAATCAAAGAGCTGGTTCTGTTAGAAAATCAACAGAATAGATTCCTCAGTATCACAACTAATCAAAAAAAGAGGGAGTAGGTGTGAATCAATAAGATCAGAGATGGAAAAGGAAATATAAAGGAGATACTTCACACATTCATAATTTTGTTTGGAACTGTTACTAGCAACTATATGTCAACAAATCAGAAGTCCTGGAAGAAACAGACAGATTTTTTGGACACACATAGCCATTTACAAAAATTGAATTATGGTACAATTAATAATCTAAATAAACATACAACTAGGACTGAGATTGAATCAGTAATTAAATTCCTCATAACCAAGAAAAGCCTTGGATCAGATGGCTTTGCTGCAGAATTCTATCAAATGTTTTAGGAGCTGACCCCAATCCTCCACAAGCTATTCCAAACAATAAAAAGAGAGGCAATCCTTTCAATCTCTTTCTATGAAGCCACTATAACCTTAATACCAAGCTAGACAGAGACACAACAGAACACAGACACAATGATCCTCAACAAAATACTTGCCAATAGTATCTAACAGTACATCAAGCAGATCATTCATTTGTACCACGTGAGATTTGTGTTAGGTATGCAGGTTTAGCATTCGCAAATTAATAAATATGACTCACCATACAAAAATTGAAAAATAAAAGCCATATGATCATCCCAATAGATGCAGAGAAAGCATTTGATAAAATCCAACACCACTTCCTGCTAAAAGTCTTAGCAAGGGGCATAGAAGCAACATTGTACGAAACTAAAAAATGTGCGAAAAACTCAAGGCCAGCATCATACTCAGTGGGGAAAGATTGGAAGATTTTCCACTAATATCTGGAGCTAGACAAGGATCTCTACTTTCAATACTGCTATTCAATATATTGTTGAAAGTCCTTACTAGGACTATTGTGAAAGAAAACCAATTAAAATAAATTAAAATTTGAACTGATGAATTAAAATCATCCCTGTTTGCAGATGGCACGATTCTCCACATAGTAGAGCCAAAAGAATCAATAAGTCGATGACACTAGTACACATAAACAACTCCATAACGGAGAAAGAAATTGTAAGTACAATTCCCTTAAAACAGTGGAGAGGAATCTCTCATGTCTTGGAATTAAACAAAACAAAGATGTGGGAGATATCTATAATATAATTACAAAATGTAAAAACAAAACAAAGCAAAACAAACAAATAGAATAAAGACATGAAAAGATGGAGAAACATATCATATCTTGAATCTTCAGGATCAGCATCATCACAAATGTCATTATTACCAAAATTAACATGTAGATTCAACACGATTCCAATCAAAATCCCAACAACATTTTTTTCTTCAAAAATAGGAAAGATGATACAAAAGTTTATCAAAGTGCCCATGGAGTTCATCAAGTGCCCATGGAGTTCTGATCTAAATATAGATTGCTGCAAGTCAGGTCCCACGGCAAGAGATGGTAAAAATTCTCTGTTCTAGGCATGTTGGCATTTCATGGATGAAGTAACAGCAGAGTATATTTAACATGTTGTGAACATGAATATGGCAAATTGGCAGTTTCCGTCAGTTGCTGGCAATAGTTTAGAGTGATGACAAATATTATTTTGATTTTTTTGTGTGTTATTTAGTTATGAGGAAAGTGTATGGTAAGCAGTCCATTTGATGGTTTACTAATTTGCTTGTTGTTGAGAAGTCCGAGTTGATTATGTATTTAATATGATAACCATTTGTGTGCTGTGAATTGCATTAAGAGTTATGTAGGGCAGAGATGATGCTTACTAAATGTACAAAATGGATTGATGAGATTAGCCAGTTAAATCTTTTCACCAGTAAGGCACTCAACAGCCCATGAGATATTTATTAAAAATGTCAAGTAAATCCTCTTATTTTTGTATCATAGTGTCAAATAGCAGTAAAATAAACATGTTAAGATCCTTAATCTACTGCTATGTTTCACTGTAAAATTTACCTTTGTTAAAATTTGCTTCTGTTCAAATTTGTTGAGATCACATGTAAAAGTATCCTAATATTACTTTGGCTGGTATTTTCTAATTACTGTATAATATTTTGGGAATGCAAATTTTATTTGAATGTCAACTACAGTTAAGCATGTGCCATTTGTTTTTCTTGCTCAGGTTTTGTAATTTGATGGAATGTTTTTATTATAGTTTAATAAATGTTTGCTTTATTAAAAAAAAAGTTTATCTGGAAACACAAGAGATCATGAAAAGCCAAAGCCATCTTGAAGAATAAAAAGCAAGCTGACAGAATCACAATTCTGGACCTCAAGACACACTAGAGGGCAGTGGTCATCAAAACAGCCTGGTACTAGTACAGAAATAGAGAAGTTCAATGGAACAGAATAGAAATCCTGGAAGGGAGCCAACATATCCACAGCAAACTAATCTTTGACAAGAGGATTGAAAACAATCCACGGAAAGGACAAAAAATGCCATTACGACAACTGGATACCAGCTTACAGCAGTAAAAAGCAAGACCCACACCTATCACCTTATACAAAAATCAGTTGTAAATGGATTAAGGACCTAAATCTGCACCCATAAACCATCAAAATTTTAGAAGAAAAGGTGGGATGTACCCTCTGAGACACAGGAATTGGGAAAGATTTCTTGGAAAAGTCACCAAAAGCAGAGGCAGTTACATCCAAAATAGACAATTGGGGATATATTAAGGTCAGAAGCTTTGGCATAGCAAAGGCAAAAAGTAACCACTGGAATGGAAAGTGAGAAAAAAGCAGTTTTTAAGTGGAAGTTCAGTGTTAACTTATCACATGAGAGGAACAAGACACAGTTTCATATGCTATAACACTATGCCTGCATAAGAATACACTACAGTTACAATGTATTGTAAACATCCTTGTGGAGAACCTGCAGTTAATTCCAATAGGTTTCTTTTATGGCTAACACCTTTAAAGTTTCTTTATAATTCTACATACATATTTATTGTATTTTCCATTCTTTTTGACAAAACCATCTTGTATTTTAATATCATACTAACATTTTTTTAAGTTAGTGCTCTGTCATTTTAGAATGGCATACTATTTGGAAAAGCTGTGTTATTATAATAAGCTGTTCCTTGAAGCTTTTTGTGTAATAGTCTCATTGTATTCTGTTTTGGAATACACTAAAATTCTTTCTTTTTTATTACTAAATTATTTTCTTTGCAAGTGCTCTGTGTACCTTTATAAACTGTGTCTTTTGCAGACAGCATATTGAATTTCTGCCTTCTTGAGATGTATGAGGTGACCTTTTTGTATTGAAACATTAAATGCCTATTTATTAGAGTCATTTTAGCATCAGAATACATTTCTCCATTTCTGTTAATTTTAAATTTTTATACTTCTTTTCCTCTTTTTTGTTTTACTATTAGGAAGAAAGCTTTTTTTCTTTTTCTTTAAATACTTGCTTGTCTATTTGGAAAGCAGAATGACAAGCGAGAGGTGAGAAGTGGAGAGCGAGAGAGAATGAGCGAGCGAGAGGGAATTCTTCTGTATGCTGGGTCACTTTCTACCCAAGTCCTGGGCAGGCTGAATCCAAGAGCCAGAAACTCCATGCTCGTCTCTGACATGAGTAACAGGAACCCAAATACTTAGTCATCTTCCACTCTCTTCCCAGGAACATTAACACACAGGTGGATTGGAAGCAGAGTAGCTCAGAAAATAAATCACACTCTGGTGAAGTGATCATGACAAGACGTGGTTTAACGTGCTGCACCACAACATGGGCACCGGATGAAAAGCTTCAGTTCTCATTGCCTACATATTTTATCTCTTCCCTTTAGTGGATGCTCTATTTATCTCCTCCCTGCTGCTGTGTAATGCTTAGCATTTTTGATGTTTCCTTCACAAACATGTTACCAAGCATATTAGCTCACCCTCCTCCCCACTCTAAACCATCTTGTCCCATCACCCTCATGACTCAGTGATGTCTCCCAGACTTTCAAAGCATTATTATCAAGATATGCTTTATTTGTAATTATTTTATTTAAAAATTTACTTACTACTTTTTGCTATTTTATTTCTTGTTATGTTCTCATAATATCCTGTCATATTGCAGAAGTTCCATCTAAAGCATTTGCAAAGTGGTATCTTATAGTATGAACAATTTGAGGTGTTGAGTTTCAGAAAATACATTGTCTTTCTACTTAAGTGACTTTCTAACTGGATATAAATTCTTGGCTACAAACTATTAACTTTAAATATAGTATTGCATTTTCCTCCACGCACAATGTTGCTTTTGAGACACTTGACTACATATAGTTATTAAAACTTTGTGGAGATATTTTTTTCTTCATGATGGATTTTATACTTCTTTCTATTTCATCTTCTTGTATTTTCTATTATATACTTGTTTTTTGGTTTTGTTTTGGCTTTTGTTTTTGCAGCAAAGGGTTTTATTAGCTAAGGAAGAGAGTCTGAGGAACTGCTTCCTTGTGGGAGATGGCCTGGACCACTTCCGCATTGTAGGGTGACCACATGAGGGAAATGCCTGCCCAGGTCATGTAGAACTGGGGTTTTCAACCCATTTCAATTAAGGTATTTTAGGAAGTTTTAGTTCACAAAAACATCACTGTTAATGAAACTTTTCCCTGTATTAGTTTCAGCTGTCATAACACAGAAACATGTATTCTGTGATTTAAACAGTAGAAAATTCTAAGTAGTAGAAATTCATTACTTCACTTTTAGAAAATCCAGTTCAAGTTCAAAGGCTATCAGGATTGTTCTCTGCTGTGAATTCTTCCTCTGACTTGAAGATTACCTCTTTCTGTGATTTCAGGAGGTAGAGAGTGGAATGGGGGTGGAGGGAGGAAGAGAGAGGGAGAAAGACCAAAAGAGAGGGAGGGAGGAAATTAGAGAGTAGAAAGAGCAGAGAAAGAGATGAGAGAGATGAGAGAGAGAGATATATCTTGTAAGAATGTATATCAGTATATCTTGTAAGAATGTCAACCCTATCCCATCAGAACTCTATCTTCATTTAATCTGAAATGTTTTGTAGACTCCACAGCCTCAATTTAGTGGTTAAGGCTTCAACTAATGAGCTGTTCTTTTGCTAATCCTATTTCTATTCACCTATGTCCACATCTATACTCTATATCCTTATACATAACTTCTTGTACCTTTTTCTATAGTGTGTTAAAGTCTGCATGTACTGTGCTATGTTTCTTAAAATCTCTGATCTGATTTTCTTGCTCATTTATTTGTTCTTCATTTGCTTCATTTGCCTTTATCTTAAGATTTCTTGGACTACATAGAAGTAGAAAGCATATGATGGTGTTAGGGTTTAGTTAATTTACTCATATTGGATAAGGATATTGGTGAGATGCTGTCTTTGGGGGCAGATATGTGGCTATCAGTTCAGACGCTGGCATCCAACAGCTGAAATCAGAGGTCCAGTCCTGTTTACACTGCACATTTCAGCTTTCTGCTGTACACTCACTGGTGGTGGCTGAAAGAGCAGGGTTCATCAAACCTAACTAAGAGACTTGGGGTGAATTTTGGGCCCCGGATTGTGGCATTGCCCAGCTGCAGCTGATGAAGACATTAGAGAAATAAACTAGTCAATGAGAGACATACTTTCTCTATTCCTCATATAACTATTTCCCTTGTCCTAAATTTAAAGTATTCATGTGTTTATTGAACTCAACTTTATTGAGCACTGCCATGTGAAAGACAATGTTTTAATTTTGATATCCTAGCAGAACGTATAATTGGTTGTTTTATCCATTCTCTGGACATTTCCATTTAAAGGTCAAAGTGGCATAAGGAAAGCAGCAAAGATGCACCAAGCAGCAAAAGGACTCAGGGGATGCTGTGAGTACGCTCCTGTGCACACTGTCGCTCTGTGGTGGCCTTCACCCGGGTGTCTGCAGGAGCTGGGAAAGTGTACTTGGACCCAATTCATTAGTAATTAATTGGCTAATGCCTGGAAGGCATGTTCTCAATCAGAAGGTTTAACTTCGTCTAGTTCTCCTGCATGGGTAAAACAAGTGAGGTCACTGGTATCATCGCCTACTGCATCTCAGGATGCATTTTAGCAGGACACGAGAATCAGCAGCACAGCTGAAACCTGAGGCCAGGCACTATGATACGACATGAGGGATGGAATGCAATCTAAGTTGCCATGGCTAATGCCAAAGCATATATTCATGGTATGTCTAAACCTCCTTGAGGTTCCTAATGTGCCTCTTGAATCATAAAGCGTCCATGGAAGATTTTCAAAAGGGAGATACTTGGTCAGTTCAGATCCTTGGAGTGGATGAGCTTCTATCATAATACTGCAGAATTTGAGTTTTTCATCTGATGACATTCATAGGTTTCTTTTCCTTCTTGATTGGTGAATATTAACAAGATGCTGCATTTACAGCACTCTACAGACACATGCTTGGGTTGGCTTATGTTCTGCTTCAGTGTGCTCATTTGGACATGACAATCAGTACACTCAGAAATCTTCTGTGAGAGCCCTAGCCTTGCACAGACCAAGGTAGGCAGCAAGATATATCCACATTCTGGTGATTTTTTACTTGGGCTTAGAATTTAGAATTGAGTTTTGCCATTCCTTCCCCACATCTGTTATTCAATTCCCTGCCATGTAAGTCCTGTACTTTATGATTTTTTTTTAGTTTATTGCCACATTTTACTAATATCATTCCCTTAACTTTTGCTTTTTTAATTCAGCTAGTTTTAAATTCATCACAATTCTATATACGATTTCACTAATCAGCCAGATCATATTTCTGCGTAGAAATTGTTGCTCTGCTCTGTAGAATTCATTTCTGAGTACTTTTCATCTGTCTTTATTTTTTTCATTTTTTCATGTTGGAAAGTTCTTGGTTGAGAATTATGCAGTGAGGGCAGGTGTTTGAAGCAGAAGGTAAATAACTATTTGGAATTCTCATGCTCTGTTCGAGTCCCCACTTGCTGCCAGGTGTATCCTGGGAAACAGCAGGTGAAGATTCAGGTAGTTGGGTCCCTGTCATCCATGCTCTTAGTTGGGCCTGACCCAGCGCTATCCATTCCATGAATCCGAGGAGTGAACCATATTGTTTACTATTGCGGATATACCTGTACCCCAATCCCTCCTTTTCTCAGTTTGGAGTCCTGCTCTAGGTCTTCCCCCTTGCAACTATGCTACTTCTTTTCCACTCATGTTTACATTAGGTCCCTTTAGTGTTCCTCAAAGACAGGGGTGGGGCTGATGTGCTTGAACAGCCCATCAGGCTTTCTGTCAGTGAGCCTTCCAATCAGCAGATGTGAATCAGGTTGCATCCTTCTGATGGAAGAGAGTACCAATGTGCCATCAAATGAGAGACACACACAGGGTACCTACCTCCACTCTGCTGCTGACCTGAGCTTTTAGATTCCCCCACAAAATTGTGGTATGCTTGGATACAGTTGAAATCATATTTTACTACTGCTTAAATCAAATTCTGAGACTAATTATTAATTCAGTGGAAAAAGTGTTAGCTTTTTGGTGAAACATTAGCTAAATGCCAGAGATTGGCCTGTGGGAGGTAAGTGCCAGATACTGTTAAGCGGCACAGAACTTGCACAAGATCCTGTGATATACAACGTAAGGACTCCAGAGCCTGCATATGTTGGCATCACGTAAAGTGTCTCAGTTCAGATCCTAGAGCCTCATTCTCGGTGTCAAGTCCCTCCCTGTGCTCTGTTGTTGGACCTGCTCATTTATGATGTTAGTGTCCTGACTACCAAGTTACGGACAGGGACTGGTTGCTGCTACTTTTGACCCATATATCTGCATTGACTGGAAGTCTTGGGGGGGAAACATGGCTGCTGCCAACTACCTGTCGTTGTTTTCTCAGACAAGGCTTCTTAATAGACTTGATTTTCAGGTATGTAAAATCACAAGTACTGGTTGACTGTGGTGAAAAATTTTAGAAATGTAGCTCACTTCATTTCTTAGAAACATAAGCTAATGTGTACTATTTCTTGTTTATTTATGCCATCCATCAAGAGACATTATTTCTGCCACATGACCATGGACATCCACACTGAAACAAGCATTTTTTTTTTATCCTTTTCCTCTAACCACCCTTTGTTTACATGCTTCTTTCTAGATGGCTCAAACACTGCAGAGTTCTTTTTTCAGAGGAAACAAAGGCAAATCAAATTTCCCTTTAATAACATTCTGCATCTCCTTTATGGATCCATAAATCGCAGATGTCAAGATTACCTCTTATCTCTGACCCTGCGTTTTATTTATGGCTTCTTAAAGTGGATAGAAACGCAAACAAAACAAATGGGTTCCATTTAAAATAAATGATGGAATTGTCGATATGCTTATCTGGATTAATATATTTAAATAAATTTCACCACAGCAAAGATTAATGTATACTCTAGAAGACGAATCCATGAACAAACTTTTTTGTCATTTATTTTCCATTCATTCTTTTAATGTCTTCAGTGTTTGAAAGGTTTAACAACTGAACATGAATCTTGTAAATGTTGACTGTTTAATAACATTAAAATCCAAATGCTTATGACAATCAAATCTGCTTAAGAAAAACCTATAGCTACACCAAATTTTATATAACTTAAGATGGTGGTCGTTTATTTCTTAATCAAGATGATAGGAAGAAAACTCCTGGCTGAAGTTGTTTGCAGTACCTGTTATGCAGTTTTGGTGCACTGACAGACCTAAGTGGACATTCGTGATGAGGATTCCTTTTCACTATTCAGGACTCAATGTTGCAGTGTGTTTAGAGAGTCTGTAGTCCATCTGCAGGCACAGAGGCATGCCAAAGGAAATAACACATGGAAAGAGGGGAGTGTTTTATTGAACAAAATTGTTGTGGATAATTTTACTTCTAAATAAATGGCTAGAGTTTGGGAATAATTGGCCTTTTGACCTACTCTCCTCACAGAGTAATTCAGAGTTATCAAGACGTAGAAGAACGGTGATCATTGGCCAAAATATGCTCTCATACATAATGTATTTTCCTGGCCATGTATGTCAAAAAGGATATCATAAAATATACCCAAAAAGCCTGTTCCTTACTCTCTGTGGCAAAGTCTCCTATTATTTGAGAATTTACTTCCAAGACATCTGTTTGTAAAATTCCTCTTAAAAATTATCCCAAAAAAGAATCCCTATGTGGGATCCTTTTGCCCCTACCTAGCTGGCAGCAACAAAAGTGACTCCAGATTAGGTGTCCCAGGGAACAGTGGGACGCAGACTGCCTGGAGTAAGCACAGTTTAGGGGCTAGAGAATGTGGGTTTACATGATGTATGGGCTATGGCACAAGTGAGGCTGAGTGGAAAGATCAGGGTCCAGGAGAGGTATGAATACTGAGGGACATCAATGGACAAGACCACTATACTTTCAGGTAAGCTAGAATGCTGAGTCTGAGCTATTTGGAAGAGGGAATGGGAAGAACTTTAAAGATCAGTCTGAAGTACCAGCACATGTGGGAGACCTGAGCTGGGGTAGTTAACGTTGACCATCTCTGAGCATCACTAACTGACACATACTAAAGCTAAGGCTGGGTATTACTAGGACAAGATCACAGTAACGACCACTGAGAGATGGATCAGGGGAAGGGTGAAGTTACGATGGGCAATGATAACTAGCAGGTCAGAAAATTGGGTCTTATGGTAGAATATGTGGGGTGTGTGATCTCACTCCTGTGGGACTGCAATCTCCCCTGGCATGCTCAAGAATTGTGGATGAGAACAGGCCAGGTTGGGGGAGCTAACGGGATGTCCTAGCTGATTTGGGATGCCACTGGTGAGGACGAGAGCAGTACTGAGTGTAACTGGTTGCTGGACATGACTCCTTGTTGTGGGTTTGGGCGGGGTCTGGGGATCAGTAGACTGGGTTACGTTCTAGCACAAGCTAGTACTCATGACAGCCAGGGTGGGTGCAGAATGAGTTGGGGGCTAGGTCTCAGCTCTCGCTGAGCAAAGAGAAAGCTGTGTCTGGGCATGGCCCAGGTGTGGCTGGGCTGCAACACGCCAACAGTAAGAACCAGAATGGATGTTGGGATGGCTGGGCAAGGCTGCTGTTCCCGCCACGATGAGAGGTAGACAAAGACAACCTGGAGCAAGGACCCACCCCTGTGTGTGAGACTTGCCACTGGGGAAGATCTGATGGAGGAGCTTGGGAAAACCCTTCATAGAGACACAGTGCCTGCAGATGAGCACAAGAACCAAGGCAAAGACAAAGCAAATCAGGTCAGTTTATAGTACCTGCTGGCATATGTGTAGGTCACGTATGGGTCAGCTCATAGCATCTATTGGCAGATGTGAGAACCAGGACAGGATGCAAGATGGGCCACGTCAGGCCACAACATCAGCCAGTTCTGGGGCCAGGACAGCGTTCTGCCTGGGCTGGACTAAGCTGCAACACACCAGCAAGAGTCAGACTGAGCCAGGCTGCCCAACGCCATAGTGAATGCCGAAGTGAGGTGGGCCATGCCAGCCTGGGGTTAGTGGGTACCATGTCAAGGACCCCTAGGGGTTGGGGATCCAGCAGGGCTCAGGTCACCTGGAGGACCTGGGCCTTCCTCCAAGGTGGGTGATGGGTTTATGAACCCTGGGGTTGAGGGATCTGATTGAACTCTGGTCACCTGTTGCCAGTCCCGGGGCCCACCTGCGAGGTCAGTGCTGTGTTCATGAGTCCCAAGGCAGGGGGATTTAGTATGGCTCGTGTCACCTGGGCCTGGGCCTGGGTCTTGGGGCACCTCCTGCAAGGGGTGTCAGTTTCATGAGCCCTAGGTGTGGGAGATCTGGCAGGGTTCTGGTCAACCTACTCTGGTCTTTTGACCCATCTGAGTGGTGAACGCTGGGCTTATGAGACCTGGTAGTGGTTATCTGGTGGGAATTGGTCACCTGTTCCAGGTCTTCAGGCCTGACTGCCAGGGGGTTACAGTGTTCATCAGACCCAGGGTGTAGATCTGAACTCTTTCCTCAATTCTTCTTTATCCTGTTTCCCAATTCCATCTCAAAGTGGGGATCTTGTCTCCTTTCCTCTCCTTTCCTCTCCTTTTCCTCTCCTCTCCTCTCCTCTCCTCTCCTCTCCTCTCCTCTCCTCTCCTCTCCTCTCCTCTCCTCTCCTCTCCTCTCCTCTCCTCTCCCCTCCTTTTTCTTTCCTTTCCTTTCCTTTCCTTTCCTTTCCTTTCCTTTCCTTTCCTTTCCTTTCCTTTCCTTTCCTTTCCTTTCCTTTCCTTTCCTTTCCTTTCCTTTCCTTTCCTTTCCTTTTTTAATTTGGTGTTTGCATAGTTGATCAGGATGGGAAAGACTGAGAGTTAGAGAAAAGTGGATGCGATCATTGTTTCCTGATTTTCTATATCTTCCTGTTTCTCAGTGAAGGGGAGAATTAATGGGAAAAACCATATCGAGCCTCCCAGCCACCTTAATACCTGAGGATGGGGAACAGCCACCTGATATCATTGCAGGGTTCCAATGTGGTCCACACTCCATGGAAACTGCCCAAGTGGTTTGGATAGTTCTGAAATTCTATTGATTTCACCAATCCGAGGAAGAGGAAGCCCTCCCAATATTCACTGCCTGACATAGTCAACCTTAGATTCTCTAATGCACTAGAGTTTTACTGTTATCATCTGACATGGATATTTTCTAATTTGTTCTGTTCCTGTGTCCTCTGCCAGCTCAATTGGCTGAAATATTTTCCTTGTGCGTCAGGGCTTGCCATCCACTGCTCTTTTTTACTGAGGAAGATGTGTTCTTGCAGATTGGCCCAGAGACCTGGGCCAGGAGCCCTGGGCCCAAGTGTACATCCCGCCACTGGGGCTCATGGACCTAGCAGCCACTGCCCCCAGACTGCCATAGCCCACCTCATCTCAGCATCCACCAGTGCATTGCACAGCCCGGCTCAGTCCAGCCTGTCCTCATTTCCAACTCCTAAATGTGGATGCTGCTGTCTACCCCAGTCTAGCCAGATCCCTGTCCTGGCCCTAATGTTAACAGGTTGGTGGTGTGGCCTGACGTGGCTTTTCCTGCATCCTCTGCTGGTTCTTATATCTGCTAGTAATTGTTATGAATTGGCCCAGCTTAGTCTGTCTCCAAACCTGATCCACATGTCTGCTGGCAGGTACTATACCCTGGCTTGGTTTGGCTGGTCCTTGCCTTGGTTCTTGCACTCACCTGCAGGGACTGCATCCTGACAAAGGAGTTCTCCAAGCTCCTCCATCAGGTCTGCTCCAGTGGCAAATCTTGCACATACCAGTAGGTCCTTGGTCCAGGTTGTCTTTGTCTATCTCTTGTCCTAGAAAGAACAGTGGCCTTGCCCAACAGTCCATATCCGTTCTGGTTCTTACTGTTGGGTGTTACATCCCAGCCACACCTGGTCCATGCCCAGATAAAACTTTTGCTTGGTTCAGAGGGAGTTGAGACCTAGCCCAGACTGTTCTACAGCCACCCTAGCTCTCAGGAGCAGTAGTGTGTATTGGAGAGTATCCCAGTCTGGCACACCCCAGACCTAGTTTGCATCCATGTTGAGGGAGACTGTAGCCATGTCAGACTAGATCACCATCCTCATTCCAGCTTTCATGCCCACCAGTGGGAACCCGAACCCAGCCAAGGTGTCCCTTTAGCTCCACAGTCAGGTCTGTTTCCAGCCATAGATCTTGTGTGTGATAAGAGAGATACCACCCCCCCCACACACACACAGATTCTGCCCTAGTCCTGATTTTTTCACATGTTGGTTATTGTCATGGTTGAGCCTCACATCACCCATCTCCTTTTCCAACTCTCACTGATGGATACTGTGATCTTGCCCTGCCAGCTAGGTCCCCAGCCTTAACTTTAGTGCCATTGAGTGGAATTGGGTGATGGTTGATGTTAACTACCCCAGTTCAAGTCTTCCATATGTGCTAGTACTTCAATCTCACCTTCAAAGGTTTGTTCATTGTCCCCTCCAAGCCACTTGGTCTCAATCCCCTCACTTATTTGCATATTCAGTGGCTTTGTCTGTGTAAGCCATTCAGTAGGAATTGCTCCTATGGACATGAACCCTCACTTCCACCTGTGACATCCCCCAAACCCTCTATAAGCCCACACATGCAAGTCCCCAGAGCATGCTGCCAGGTCTCCTGAGAACTTTGCTCTGCCCACTGGAGCCCAGGCCAACTGCAATGAGAGGTCCCTGGCTTAGCCCAATACAGGGGCTGCCCTCTTTAGCCACATAAGCGATGGCTGGATTCTGTCTTAAGCTTACTTCCCGAAACCCCGAAACTCCTCTCTCTCTCTCTCTAGGGCAACAACCCTACTGTGTTAGATTGTGATTGCCAATCTACTTCACATGTAACTGTAAATATGAGATGTTTAGAATGGCTGCCAAGTACTTGGGTGAAAACGCTTTAGTGGCTGGCTGTTGCCATGGTGCTGAAGTATCTACTGTAAAACATTTCTCGCTGTCTGTGTCTACAACCCCAAGTCCTATTGTGTGTGGTGCTCCTGCATGCTCAACCAGTACTCAAAACCATCATCACTTTTCAAGCCTGTGTACTATTTTCTTGTTAAAATATATTTTCCCTCTTGCTTCTTTTTCCTGTGAGAGAAACACACCATTCCTTTCCCATCTCTCCACTAATATAAACTAGGAAGGACATCCTTTACATAATGCTAGTCCTGATGGTATTGGATTCCTCCAGTGAATGACACTAATCTTTGCCACTTATATTTTCTTTCACAAAACATGAAAGACACATCACTCTAGTAATGCACTTCCATGGTCCTTTGCTTTATGAAACCTTGAGCTCCTTGGATAGAGATTGAATGGTTTATTTTTATATTCTTGGCACTTACTGCATTCAATATTCACTCTTTGCGACTCATAAGTTAAAATGTTCAAGAACAAGTTTAAAGAAATTAATAGTGACATAGCAAATAAATACATCAGTAGGTGAACAAATGAATAAATGCAAGAATGAAGAGATGGTGGGAGATGGAGAAATGGACAAAGATTGATTAACAGATAATAAGTTATAATTGAACAGGAGTAAGAAGTTCTGATGTTTGATCACATGATATACTTCCTATGGACAATGTAGAAAGTAGTATTGTGAAAAGCTAGGAGATAGGGTTTTAGTGCTTTGCCATGCAAAAATCATAAATATTTGAAGAGATAGATATGTTTACTCTGATATGGCCATTATACATGAGTAGGAAGCTCTTGCACACTGGAGGGAGG